>NW_006399807.1:12252992-12256873 GCF_000299155.1 Elephantulus edwardii | reverse complement strand
TATATAATAGCGTGTGTGTATATATAAATGTACAGACTATTGTACAATATGTACATTATTGTAACTTTAGGGAGCTCTGATTACCTAGTGGTAAGGAGTTGCACTGCCAATTCCAAATCAGATGGTGTGAATCCGCCAGCTGCTCTGCGGAGAAATGTGGACATTCTGCTCCCATGTACTCACTGGATGGTCAACTATGGGTGGCTCTAACTTGAGGGCACCTAACAATAACAAAATTGCAACACTAAGAATTTAGTAAAATGATAGTTTTATATTATTGTCCTTTGAAGTCTCCTTAAAAACAACTACATTTTAACAAGTCTTGTCTTTCCTTTTTTTTTCTGATCTCGTGTGATTTGAACTTTATCACCATTAATACAAATACATGTGGGGCAGGGGGTGGATTCTGCATCTAATGGTAACATCTGGTGTGTCCTTGACTGAAAAATCCGCCCTGAAGTCCACATATAGGTCAAAGGTACCCAAATTTCATTCAGGTCTTCTTGTCCTGCCATTAAGGTTAGATAGCTGTGTCTGCTCTTAGAATGTGTCACAAGCACAGAAAGTCTAATAATACTAGTGTCCTTATTAGAAGAAGTAAATGTAGACAGTAAGACACACAATGGAAAATGGCTTCTGAGGACAGAGGCCAAGATTAGAGTGGTGCTGCTACAAGCCAGTGCACTTTAAAGTTGACCTCAAGCCAACAGAAGCCAGGAGAGACCCACTGAAAACATTTTTCTCAGAGCCTTTCAAAGGACCAAGTTTGCTGATACCTTTAATTTCAAATTTCCAGTCCTCAGAATTGTGAGAGAATTTATCTTGCTTTAGGCCACTCAGTTTGACACTTTGCTATGGCAGTGCTCTTCCTTCCAACTTAATTACCACCTGTTGCCTGAATAATCTTATAAATATATAAATGTGGTCATGTTACACTACTTCTTAAAACCATTCTGTGGTCTCCATTGTTTACTCAATTGCTAAAATTCCTCCAAAAAGACAGATATGGTCTTTCCCTTCTCTACTTGTTAGGAGCTTTGGCTGCAAATCACTCTCTCACATGCTATGCTCCAAACTATTCCTGATAGCTTGCACTTTCCTAACCACTTTGTGCTGAATTATTTTACTCTGTTCTCAGAGAAGAATCATTTCTATGCTTAGTTCAATAGTTCACCTTGGTAGAACTCTCAATGGCCTTTTCAACGTACTTGATCACTCCCCACCATGGCCATCTAGTCCTTCTTATTGCTTGCTTTTCTCTCTTACTGGTGGGATTCAAACTGCTGGAGAGGTGCAACCTTGGGTCAGCAGTGCAGACCCTATAGACTGGGACACCAGATGCTCCATTATTGTTTTCCAGAAACTAAACCAAACCAAATGCCATCAAGTCAGTTCCAACTCATAGTGACCCTTCATCAGTTTCCAAGGCTGTTAGATTTTAAAGATAGAGACTGCCCGTCTTTCTTCCATGGAGCAGCTGGTAGATTTGAACTGCCAACTTTCTAGTTAGCAGCCATTCCTTGTCCACACTATAAGACCCTTGTGATCTGATACCATTGTATTCATTTTCTGTTCTCTAGCATCTGTAGCCCATTGTTGAGTCTGTATTGTAGAATAAAATGACTGCTGAATGAATCAGTTCTATATCTGTCCTGACTAAGGGAAAGTCATAATTACCAAGGTTTATGTCATATTTGAAAAAGCCTTAAAGCCTGTATTTTGATCATCTGCACAAAATTATCATCATACTAAATGATTTAAAATTATTCCTTTGGATTCTAAAATTCTGATTTCTTGGTGAATAAAATATTTTAATTCTTTTTATGAATTAAATTTTTATTTTAATTTTATATTTCTTGGAGGTGTAATTTATAATTTTAAAAGTTGCAACTCTGAAAATATGAGGCATGTGTAGATCACAGGACTTAAAAAGTATGGCAAAGTATGCACACCCATGTTTATTTCATCTTTGTTCCCAATAGCAAAGACTTGGAAACAACCAAAGTGCCCATCAATAAACAAATGGATAGAGAAACTCTGATATATTTACACAGTGGAATACTATGTTGCATTGAAAACCAAAGAACTCATGAAATATTATACAAAATAGATGACCTTGGAGGACATTATGCTGAGTGAAATATATTAGTCACAAAAGGACAAATATTGCATAGGGCCACTGTTGTAAAATGGGATTGACATCGGAGTTGAGGGGAGAGTGAGAAAGAGGGGATAAATATATACTGCATTGAAACAGATGAGGGAGAGAACTGTTTAAAAGGGATATATGATTAGGTATTATTGTGACAGGATTCCACAGTGAAGACTGCATAGTGGAGTGGACTTGGGGGGAGGGATTGTATAACAATGAAAGAATTTTTCTTTTACTTTTCATAGAGAAGAGCAAATGGGGGGAGGAGTGGGCAGGGAGAAAAAAGCAATAATGAATGAATGGAAATCCAAAGTCTCTGTAAACGTTCATTAAAATTAATAATAATTTAAAAAGAAGTATAGCAAAGTGCTTAACATTGTGAGTTTTGTTGACTTAGTTTAAACCCCACCTCTATCACTCACTAACTGTTCTAAGTAGGTAACCTCCCAAAATTTTAATTTATTAGTATGTAAAATCAGGTTACTAATGATATGCACCTCAGGGATTTAATACTGTAGAGAATGTGGTTGTTGTTGTTAAGTGCTATCAAGTTGAAGGACTCATAGTGACCCAATGAACAAAAAACCTGAACCCTGTTCTATAACTAACATTGTTTCTCTAATGTTCACAGAGTTTTCAAAAGCATGCTGTTTAGGAAGAGGATATCACTCCTGCTTCCAAGCCTGTCTTAATCTGGGGACTCTACCAAACACTGTTCACTAAGTGTAATCATTATGGCATTTGACACAACAGTGACACAGCATTCAGTATTATAGCAACCCAAGTTATCTCAGTACAGCAAACTGAGAGACCAGTGTTCTACCACGTAGATGAATGGTCTTCCCAAACACAATTAACAACAGGGCCCAACTGATTTTTAAATACAAAGGCCTACCTACCAGGTCCTAATTGACTGAGAGGCTTCCAGCCCACACCTGATTGTTAGTATAATCCAGTAAATTCAGGTAACCAATCAGCTCACACATGATTGTGAACTGTGGAGAATAAGTGAGATAATTGATATAAAATCTGTAGCGTTGTTTTTGTTATGTGCTGTAGAGTCACTTTTGACTTATAGCGACCCTA
This sequence comes from Elephantulus edwardii, assembly GCF_000299155.1. Lineage (NCBI taxonomy): Eukaryota > Metazoa > Chordata > Mammalia > Macroscelidea > Macroscelididae > Elephantulus > Elephantulus edwardii. The sequence continues at coordinate 12,253,635 of NW_006399807.1, read as the reverse complement.
TGTACAAGAGCCCTAAACCCTGCTCTATCTTCTGCCAACCTTACTGTCTGACACACCTACTCCCACTACCCTTATCCCTGAATTTATCCATCTCATCGAAGATCTTCCTCTTTTGTGTTGCCCCTCCATTCTCCCAAACATGATGTCCCTCTCCAAGGACTGGTTCCTCCTTGCAACTTGCCCAAAGTATGTCAGATGAAGCTCCAGGATCTTTGACTCCAAGGAACAGCCCAGCTTCACCCTCTCGAGGACAAACCTGTTTGTTTTCCAGCAGTCCATGGTATTCAACACTTCTCCAGCACCACAGCTCAAAGGCAAAAATTCTCTTTCTATCATCCCTAGTCACTGTCCAGCTCTCTGATGCATAGCACTCAATTGTGAAGACTAATGCCTGGATTAGGCGCACCTGTCTCTAGCCTGACATTGTTGTTCTTCAGTGCTCTGGAGAGATCCCTGACAGCTGAATTTCCCAATGCAATTCATCTCTTGATTTCCTGGCTGCTGGTACCAAGAGTGTTGACTATCGAGCCAAGCAAACTCAAACTGTTAACTATCTCTGTCTCTTCACCATCCATAGTGATGCTGCCAATTGCCCCAGTGGTGAGAATCTTTGTTTTCTTGATGTTGAGCTTCAATCCATATT
>NW_006399807.1:12249719-12252017 GCF_000299155.1 Elephantulus edwardii | reverse complement strand
TCAGTTTGGCTCGACGGCACCTGATGTATAAGTGCTAACCACTTCAACAAGCTGCAGCTTTGTGTTATTTTAAGTTAGGTTCTGTCCAGTTGACTATGACTTGTAGCAACCCTGTAAACAACAGATTGGAGCTTTGACCTATCCTGTGCCATCCTCACCATCTCTCTCAAGCCCGTGGTTACAATCACTGTGCCAGTCCATCTCATTAAGGATCTTCCTCTTTTCCCACCATGAGGCCTAGCCTATCCTGGCAATAAGCCCAAAGTAGGTGAGACAAAGTTTTGCCCTCCTTGCATCTGAAGAGCACCCTGGCAGCACTTCCTTCAAGACAAACTTTTTGGTTCTTTTGGCATTCTGTGGGGTATTCTGTACTCTTTGCCAACACCAAAATTATGCATGAGTTAGATTATGAATCAACATTTTAATTGATCATGTTTTTTGTTTGGGTTTTTTTTTTTCTGCAAGATGATTGTATCCTGGGTAGCTGGTTCTCTAATTTCTATACAAGTCTAGCAAATAATTTGTCCCATGCAAATGAATCCATGCTTAAGCTGGGACCCAAGGGCTCAGTGATTTGTTCCCCCACACCAACCTCTGCAACATTGCAAACTAGTGAGTGTCCACATTTTTACAGTTATTTAAAAAGTAGTTGAAACCTTCTGCATCTTTGTTAAATTTCTTTTTTTGTTGACCTATCTTTTGGTGAGAGTGGTGTGTTAAAGTCTCCTACCACTATTTTGGTGCTATTTCTTTGTTCAGTTCTGTTAACAGTTGCTTTATGTATTTAACAGGTCTATCATTTGGTGCATAGATGTTGACCAATGTTATGTCGTCTTGATCTCCGTACTTTTAATCACTATATAGCGCCCTTCCTTATCTTTTTTTGTGATTTCCATTCAGAAGTGTATTTTATCAGAGATTAGTGTTGCTACTCCTGCTTTTTTTGTGGATGCCATTTGTTCCGTATATTTTTTTCCCCAGCCTTTGATTTTGAGTCTCTCTTTCTTTTCATTTATAGATGTGTCTCTTATAGACAATATATTGATGGGCTTTGCTTTTTTATCCATTCTACTACTCTTTTTCTCTTAATTGGTGCATTAAGTCCATTCACATTAAGTGTGACTATTGACAGGCCAGGTTTGCTGTGTTTATTTTTTTGTTGTTTCTTGTTACTATAGTTCATCCACTTTCCTTTGGTGTCTCTGTGTGTAGGACTTCCCTTAAAAGTTTTTGCAGGTTTGGTCTTGTTTTCACAAATTCCTTAAGTTCTTTCTTTTCTGCAAAGGATGTGATTCCTACTTTGTATTTGATGGAGAGCTTTGCTGGGTACAGGATCCTGGATTAGCAGTTATTTTCTTTTAACTTTTTGTTAATGCCATTGCCTTGTCTTCTAGCTCACATTGTTTCTGATGAAAAGTCAGAACTTAATCTGATGTGATCATGGCCTACTGATGCTGCTAACAAGAAAATAGGAAAACATGGAGGATATAAGATTCTTAAAGTAAATGTAACTTTTTTAAGTCGTCAGGTCACAACAACAAAATGCCATCTATTCATGCATCCACATTTTGTGGGAATCTAAACTAGTGCTTTTCAGAACTCATTTCTGTTAAGATGCAACCACCTCATAGCTCACCCTCTGTTTGGTTTCTATACTGTAAATCACCCACAAAGAGATGGGTCATCTTTTTCTCAAGAAACCACTGGTAGATTCAAACCACCAGGGAGATGTGCCTTTGATTTATGAACATGACTCCCTACAGACTATGCCACTGGTGGTATATTTAACTAGTTAGTACTTTTTGTACTTAAATTAATATTTGGGGTGAATGTCTTATTCTCAGCTCCTAGCCCAACTCCTCACACTCCCTGCCTTGTTACAACTTTCTCACATCTTCAGATGAGTGACTTCTTATGGGTTTTTCATTATTATTATTATTATTATTACTACAAGTATTCAATTTCAAATGTAAACAGCATTTACTTCTTGAGCACATTGATTATTAATTTCTTCCCCCTAGAAAATAAATATTAGAAAGTATTGGGTTTTGGGGAGTTTTTGTTGTTTTTTCCTTGTTATATCCAAGAGTTACTGGTATATCTTTGTTGTTGCTGTTATGTGACTTCAATTCAGAACAGACTTCTAGCACATCCTCCAGTAAGTTTGCATGGGAGGAGATTGTCTATCTGTCTACCAAGAAGAAGCTAGTACATTAAGCTCTCCCTTTGTGTTGCCACAGTAACTCCTTATCTACTAGGCCATTAGCACTCTCTGGTACATAGTATTATGGTTGTTAT
>NW_006399807.1:12247185-12248464 GCF_000299155.1 Elephantulus edwardii | reverse complement strand
CATACTTCTCAAGGTACATAGTATTACATGTTTTTGTTGTTGTTGTTATGTGCCATCGAGTCGTTTGTGACTCATAGCGACCCTACGTACAAGTGCTCTAAATGCTGTTCTATCCTGATAGTATTACATAGTATATGCTTAATTTATATTTTCTGAAGGAATAATGTTGATACATGAAAAATATGAATTTCCACTTTGCATTGTTTGTATATACATTTCATACACTGTTGATTGTGGCTGCTATATATAGTCGCTGACTCAGAAGCATTGTACCTTGTGAAGATTACAGTTCTGTCATCTTGGCTAGGTGGAGATTCTCAGTGGTTTGGCAGACACTAAGTAATCATCTTTCATTTTGTCATCTGATGTTAAGCAGCCACTTGAAAAGGGGGTTTCCTTAGGAGTGTATCCAGAACCATAAGGATGTTTTGACAAAACTTACTGTCTGTTCTGCATCTAATTCATCATCCTTTGACCTTTGATTCTTGGGACATGAACCAGCATTATGCCACCACTTGTGGTTTTAGATTCACCATGGGTGCCCCTGCACCTTTGTGACCCAGTAGCCTTCTGTCTGACCTTCTCATTTTGGGTCATTGTCTACAACTATATTGAATCCAACCTCATAGCTCACACATTATTGTTAGGAGGCAGTCACAACTCCAGGTGACTGTGAACAATAGATTTGAACCGTGCCCGATTCTGCACCAGCCTCACAGTCTACAATATGTTTGAGCCCATTGTTGCAGACACTGTCAATCTATCTGGTAGACGTTCTTCCTCTCTCTCTCTAACTCTCCACCTTTCCCAGCATGATGATTTTTTTCCTAGGACTGGTCCCTCCCAACAATGTTCTTTCTCCAAGAGAGATTTGTTTATTCTTTTAGCAGTCAATGGAATGTTCAGTACTCTTCCAACACCACAATTCATAGGCATCAGTGACTCGTGAATTTGAAATTGACCAGCCTTCACAGCTCTGAGCCATTTCCTTGAAATAAAATTTCCTGTATACAAAGACAGAAGAGGAAGAAAAGACCAAAATGGATGTCAGAAGAAACTCTGAAGTTTGCACTGGAACGTAGAGATGCCAAAGCACAAGGAAGAATCCAAGACACTAAAGAGCTGAACAGAAGATTCCAAAAGGCAGCACGGAATGACAAAGCAAAATACTACAATGAAATGTGCGAGGAGCTAGAGTCAGAAAGTCAAAAGGGCCGAACTTGTTCAGCATTTCTTAAGCTCAAGGAACTGAAGAGCAAAGTCAAACCTCGAGTTGCTA
>NW_006399807.1:12239254-12245620 GCF_000299155.1 Elephantulus edwardii | reverse complement strand
GGTTATCAACTGGAAGACTGGCAATCAGTATCCATCAGCCATTCCAAAGGAGAAAGGTGGACAGTCTCCTCCCGTAAAAAATTTTCATCCTCCAAAATCTGGTGTAGGGTTTGACTGTAGTCAGTTTGGGGGGAGGGGGGAATGTGTGATTTTTTTTTTCTCCAAAGATTAAAATTGTTAACAATTACAGTTTGTTCTGCTCTATAATCATAACCAGCAGTCAAGAAATTAAAAGATTAATTGCATTGAGAAAATCTGCTGTCAAGTTCCTCTCCAGAGTACTGAGAAGCAGTGATGTCAGTCTAGAGACTAAGGTTCACCTAATCCAGTCTGTGGTATTCACAATTATTAGTTATGCATCAGAGAGATGAACAATGACTAAGGATGAGAGAAGAATCGATGCCTTCGAATTGAGGTGTTGGAGAAGAGTCTTGAACATATCATGGACTGCCAAGAAAACAAATAGATCTGTGTTAGAGAGGGTGAAGAAGCAAACTTTTTCCTTGTAGGCTAGGATTTTTAAGCTCCATCTCACGTACTTCGAGCATGTGGCCAGGAGAGACCAATCCTTGGAGAACGGCATCTTGCTCAGAAGGGTGGAGGGACAGTGTAGTAAAGGAAGACCTCAGATGAGATGAATTGGTACGATAACTAGGGCAATGGAGGTTGGTGTGTCAGAATTAGTGAGACTGGCTCAGAACATGGCAGGGTTCAGAACTGCTATCTATATAGGGTCGCTATGGGTCATAGGTGACTCGACAGCATGTAACAACAACAGAAAAACCAACTTTAACTATATCTATTTAATCTTCAATTCTCATTTAGATTGGTTTTGTCAGATCATCTTAAATATGAAGAAAAGCTAATACTCAGAGAGGCTTGTTTTAAAACCATTTTTTTTTTGTAAGAAAGGACTTTTTTTTTTCAGTGAAACTTGAAACAATTCTTTCTGGTTTCATCTTGAATTGATTTTTTAAGAATTGAAAAGCACAAGACTATCATCTTTCCAAATTATAAATGTATGGAGTGCAAAAAATATTTTGAATGCCTATTTCAGAACACCAACAGATACAGTAATTTTTCTCTTAGTCTTTGTCCTGTCCAGCATGGTTTCTCCTTGTGATAATAGAAACAACATTGTTGTTGTTGTTTTTAGGTGGCCTCGAGTTAGAACTGACTCATAACTAACTCTACAGTGGCTTCTCAAAGGCCATAAATAGCATAGAAGGAGATTGCCCGTCTTTCTCCCTCCAAACGGCTGGTTGATTGGAACCGTGTGCCTTTAGGTTGGCAGTGCAACTCCTTATTGTACTAGATAGCAATAGATATGGATATTAGAGGTTTAGTAAAATAACATCCAACTTCAGAAACCCACCATAAACGGTTCTCTGTGAACTGCTGTTTTTGCTATTTTTGTTTCTATCTGTCCCTTTGGATTTGGCACTTCTTATAACTCTTCTCCTAATATTTAAAATTTTGGTCTTCCTTAGGAAGATTTTTATTTTACCTTCAGTTTTGGCTATAACGTCTCCTATTCTGGCTAAGGTCTGCTTCCCTCCTCTACTTCCATTCCCCACTTCTTGTCCCTTGCTCTCAGACCATGGATGCCCTTTTGGCTCCACAGTAACTATAATAACTTTGACAACTCTCATGTTTCTTTAATAATGTCTCCTTTTGTCTTTTTCTCCTTCCTCCTCCTTCTGTCTCTCCACTCCATGTATCAACCTATTATGCTTCATCGTTTTCCAGTGCACCTACCTTTTTCAGTCTCCAGTTTCTCTCTTCTTTTAAAAATTACTCCCTAAGTAATAATTCTTTTACTTCTCTCATCTGAATTAACAATTTTCTACCAAGCAATACCATTTTTATCAAGATAACGTAGTACTTCACTCATTTTCCCCCTTCTCAAATTTATTTTATTAATTTTAATGAACATTTACAGAGATTTTTTATTTCCATTCATTCATTGTTGCACTTTTCTCCCTGCCCATCCCTCCCCCCCAGTTCGCTCCTCTCTTTGAAAAGTAAAAGAAAAATTCCTTTATTGGTATACAATCCCCCCGCCTTTCCCCCACCCCACCACCACCACTACCCTGAGTACACTCCACTATGCAACCTTAATTCTGGATTCTTGTAATAACCATAATACCCTACCATATATCTCTTTTAAACTGTTCTCTCCCTCATCTGTTTCAATGCAGTAGAGAATCTTTTTACTACAAGACATGTCCCATCACTGTCAGAAGGAGGGGCTAGAGTCTCCCTGAAGTGGTGCGCGCTGTCAGGATGTGGCCGGACCGCCAGCTGGAGCTGCGAGCCTTTCGCAGCAATCCCAGGAGGCTGCGGCAACATGGGCCAGGCCTTATCACCCTAGTGCACATGTGTAGCGTGTCAGTTTCAAATGTCAGCTCCCTATATTACTTAAAGACAGTGGGCTTTGTGTTGAGATGGAAGGGAAATATTTCTAAGCCTTCTTAGGATCCTGGAAAATTACCATTTTTGGACATTAAAGTGCGTGTCACCTGACCAGGCTGTCAGGAGGTAAAAGCCCCTGACGCTAGTGCCAGGTTTGAGTCCAGGATCGGTTACGGTTGGCATGGGTAGTACTGAGGCACGGTGTTCTCAGGATGTGGTTAGTAAGACTTTTTATTTATATCTCAGTGAGACTATCCTGGTACTTGCAAATCCAGGGAGAAGGGCTCAGATGAAACCGTACAAACATGAGTCACCCTTTCACCTTATATACTGGCTTTTGTTTAATAACATTAATGAACCATTGATTCTATATAGCAAATACAGGCATGACTTTTGAATTAACTGAAATAAGATGAAAATAGTAACTCATGATACATATAATGTAGGAACTGACTCTATTTTAACTGTCTTTTCTAATGGCTTTAAAAAGAGATTACCTCCACATTTTAAATAAAAGATCAACTTAACAGTTTAAAAGTAAAAAGTGAAATGAATAAGTGCATGAAAAACACTCACAGATTGTACACTTAAGAATAAATCAGTGTCATCTTTTAGCCTTCTCTGTTCTGGTACCTTCTGAAGCTCTGTCACCAGATCAGTATACAACTTAAAAGTTGCCATAACTAAGCTGTTCAGACCAAGAAGCTTCTCTCAGCACTGTGACCCTGCTCATTACCTAGAGCTCTAGGTATTTCAAGTTATTTCAAGTTTGCAAAACTATGGGGAGTAAATTTATGCCAGGGAAGGTAGAAAATACCATGCTTTTCTCTTGTTTCCTTTTCTAAATACCATCTTTCCTTTAAGTTACCCAACCCGAGCTGATTTTTAACTTCCTGAAAATTTCCATGTCTCTAATTTCTTATACCTCTCTCCTGGAAGTTAGCATAGGCTCACTGTATAGTTTATTTGCATATATTTTGTTTGTTTGTTATTGTTTCATTTTCCTTTCCCTTCACCTCTCTGACTAGACACAAATTAGAGGTCCTGTCTTAGACTATTTTGATAATACTCTCCTTAAACTTTCAGGTACATATAAAATACCTTGTTCCTATTTAAATACAGATTGTAATTCAATAGAGGTGGGGGTAAGACCTGAAATACTACATTTATGACAGACTACTAGGTGATGCAGATGTAGCTGGTCCACAGCCCACACTCTGAGACAAAGACTTTGGCAGACTTTCAGCAAGTATCTGTTGATGAGGCTGGGATTTGTTTGTTTTAAAAAACTAAAGATCTACATTTTGTGACGTGCTTTTCTTTTTTCTGCAGTACAAAAGGAACAATACAGGTATGAGTCAGTCTCTATGAATGATTGAAATTTAGAATACCCTTTTTTCTGATCCCTGTCTTATCAATAGCTTAGCTTATCTATTTTAATACATAATAGACTGAAAAACTAAACATGAATGACTTTTACCTCTGATGTACAAAATAGTCAGGATTTTCAGGATTTCTTGACTTGATGAAGAAGTAGCGGTGCTGAAGAAAAATACTGAATATAACTTATGTACTACCAAGTGTAACCAGAGTACCCCTTAGAGACAAGGATGGTAAAACTTTGTTTGGCATCAACTTTGGGCATGTTGTCAGGAGGGACTAGTACTTGGAAGAGGACATTGTGTCAGGAAAGGTGAAGGGTCAGAGAAAGAGAAGAAGAACTCAATACCATGGATCGGCACAGTGACAATAGGCTCGAGCATATCAGAAATCATGAGGATGGTGGAGGATAGGCCGGTGTTCTGATCTACTGCTTAGAGGGTCACTATGAGTCTTGGTTTGCTTGATGACACCTAACAACAATAGACTTGAGGAACAGGTTTTTTTTCCTTGGTAAAGTCTCAATTTCTATAAATGTCACATGTTAGACTTTAAAAGTATGTATGTACTTCATCAATAGTCCCATTAAGTCTTTTATTTTCTCTTTGAAAACTGAAACTCAAAAGTGGGATAATCTAGTTAACCAATGAGTAGTGCATTTGAGGCTTCCTGCCAATGAAGAAATCCACATTCCTTACTGCAGGAGGAGAGTGCATTGTTAAGCCGCATCTCTCTCTCAGATAACAAATGCATTAACTTTGAAAGATGATGCTACTGCACACTTTGGTTCTAAAAAATTAAAGTACCCCAATTAAGGCTACACTCAGTTTTCTAGTTGTCTTGCTTTTTTCCTTTGAAATGCTAAGTACCATAAGTAATTTTATATGAGTTGATTTGGCTTATTCAGTTGTTATCTTGCTTTTCTCCTCAGGACCCCAAATCCGTATTTCAACTCACTTCTTCAGGAGTGATATTGGACAAACTAAAATGGAAAAGATAAACCTCTTTTCTACAGGTAGCAAAATGAAGCATGCTATAAATGAAACATGCTGTAATATATATATGTGTGTGTAAATTTAAATATTTACACTTATTTGATATATTTATAATTTTTTTCCTAATTATCAAGAACAGTTGTTATTTATTAAACTCATTGTTGTCAAATTAATTCCAACTCATAAAGACTCCATAAGGACAAAGTAGAATTGGATACAGGAATTTTGAGACTAAGTTTTCTTTTTATAAAAAGACTGCCACATCTTGCTTCCATGGAGTTGCGCGTGCATTCAAATCAATGGCATTTTGGCTAACAATTGAGCACTTGACTGTTACACCACTGAGGCCCCTTTCGTACTTACTATTCTTTCAAAAAGAAAAAGCAAACATTAAATTAACCAGTGAAACAAAGTATATGTCTTTGCTTCCCATATATAAGCATTGTTAAAATTTCATCACAAACCATTATCCCTTAATATTTTAAAAATAAAGCTATGATCATACAATATTTACTGTACTATCCTTATTTAACTAAAAGAAATCTATTGTGTTCTTTTCTAATGTCACTAAATATATTAATATAAAATGTTTCTTAAATAACCAGTGAAACAAAGTATGTCTTTGTTTCCCATATTAAGCATTGTTAAAATTTCATCACAAACCATTATTTTTTAATTAATGTTTTTTAAAAAATACTGCGATCATACAGTATTTACTGTACTGTTCTTATTTAACTAAAAAAATCTGTTGTGTTCTTTTCTGATGTCACTAAATACAGTAATATAAAATGTTTATTAATGTTGTTGTTCAGTGCCAGCAAATCCGCTAGGACTCCTAGTGACCCTGTGAAACACAAGTCTGAGCCTTGACCTATCCTGTGCCTCTCATGGTGTCTGGGACGCTTCAGCCCATTGTTACACTTACTGTGTCAATGCATCTTACTGAGGAGCTTCCTCTCCTTCTCTGACCTTCACCTTTAAGTCTGTCTTGGAGGATATGAAACCAGGGTGCTTCTTAGCGGCCAGGATGATGAAACTCAGCCTCACATTCTTTGAATCTGGAGGGGCCAGTCCTTGGGAAAAGACATTAAAGACAAATGTGTTTGTTCTTTTGGAAATCCATAGGATATTTGTTACTCTTCTTCCACACTACTAACATTGTTAATAGTGACATAATGTTCTAACATATTAATTACCTATTTTGATACTGTTGTTTTTTTCTAATATTTATAAACAGAGACCCTTCAGGAAATAGATACTGTCTTATAAATTTTTGCACAGCTTTTATTACTACCATAAAGTAAATACCTAGAGATAAAATTGCTGAGTCAGAGAATAAAGATGATTTATTAATTTATAATTTGCCTTGTCCTTTCAAAAGCAAAATAGTAGTTTATGGGACTTTGTTTTCAATTTCTTCATCGTTTCCTTTGAAAGGTGGGTGGAAATTATCTGAACTATTTGTTTGGGTCCATAAAGCACATTAATATACAAAAACAGCTTCTTAATATTTGGAAACCTAATTAACCTGAGAAGGTAGTCAGCAGTTAGCATAGCAATGAGCAACATTTATCAC
>NW_006399807.1:12235441-12239154 GCF_000299155.1 Elephantulus edwardii | reverse complement strand
TCTATCCTAAAGCTATTTGGAAATCTAATTAACCTGAGAAGGTAGTCAGCAGTTAGCATAGCAATGAGCAACATTTATCACGCTGGCTTGCCTGCATACATTACATCCTTCTGCTATGTCCTTGACACATTTGAAGCATTAGGCTGTATAAACAGTACATAAAGCAACTCACACGTGAATTTTACTTGAGAATGTGTGGCTGCTTGCCAAAATAATAGCTTATCTCATAGAAGTTTTCCGTTATGCAGGGAATTTCATTTGGTAAACATACTATCATCCAAGTCAAGCCGACCAAAAAAGAAGATAAGAAGAGGGAAACTGGTTAACTCCTTATCCTTCTGTTAGTCTAAAGAGCACTTGGGCTAACAAATCTTGGCATCCTGTTAGTTTATTCTATTTCAAGACTACCTGCTTTTCATGTTTTAAAACAAGAATAAATTACATAAACTTTTATTTTTAAAAATCATTTAATTACATGACACTACAGCTTTGGTTTAAGTACCGAACTTCCTTTGATACAGCTTACTAAACAAAGCAAATCATTTTACAAGTATTTTTTTGGCTTTAAATAGCTTTATAAAAGTAATCTTTCACAACCACTGTGGAAAGCGATGTGGCGCTTTCTCAAAAAGTTGCAAATAGAGATACCATTTGACCCAGCAATTCCACTACTGGGAATATACCCTAAAGAGACCATAAATGGCACCCAAGTAGATATATGCATACGCATGTTTATTGCAGCTTTGTTCACAATAGCAAGGAGTTGGAAACAACCCAAATGCCCATCAACAAATGAGTGGGTAGAGAAGCTGTGGTATATTCACACAATGGAATATTATGCTGCATTGAAAAACAAGGAACTCATGCACTATTATTCAAAATGGGTGACCCTGGAGGACATTATGATGAGTGAGGTATCTCAGTCACAGAGGGACAAATGCTATATGGTGCCACTGTTGTAGAATGAGGCTGACATCGGGATGTGGGTAAGACTAAGAAAAACTGGATGAAATATGTTTACGGCATTGAAGTCTTTGGGGGAGAGAATATTTTATATTTTAGGGCATTATGGTTATCGTAAGAGTACGGAATGAGGGTTGCAGAGTGGATTATATTTGGGGATTGGGGGATGTGTGTGTGGGATTACGTACCAATGAGGGAGTTTTTCTTTTGCGTTTGAAGGAGAGGAGCAAACGGGGGGGGAGGGGGGTGTGCAACAATGAATGAATGGAATTCCAAAATCTCTGTAGATGTTCACTGAAATGAAAAATAAAGACATTAAATTAAAAAAAAGATAAAGATAAAAAAAAGTAATCTTTCACACAGTGAATTAGTACATGAAATGGGAATTTTATGGTTTTAAATTCTTTGAGTGCCTGTAACAAAAAATTACAGTAGTTCATTATTATAACAGTACTTATAATAATTAAAAAGTTTTAAAACTAAAACTCAAACTCATTGCCCTCAAGTCAGAACCAATTCCTAGCTGGCCCTCTAGTGGGTTTTCAGGCAGTAAATCACACATGAGGAGATATCTGTTGTTGTTGTTGTTGTTGTTGTTGTGATGTGCCATCAAGTTGCCTGCAACTCATAATGACCCTATGTACAACAGCTCTGAGCCCTGCATTCTCCTGAGCCAAGCCCATCATCTTGGACAGACCCCATCCCACTTCCCCAGTCACTGAATTAATCCATCCCATCCTGGGTCTTCCTCTCCTGTGCTGTCCCTCCACCCTTCCAAGCATGGTGTTCTTCTCTAAGCATTGGTTGCTCCTGGCCACATGCTTAAAGTGTATGAGATGGAGCTTATAAATCATTCCCTCTAGGGAACAACTTGGTCTCATCCTCTTTAGGACTGATCTGTTTATTCTTCTGGAAGTCCATGGTATGTTTAACACTCTTCTCCAGCAGCACAACTCAAAGGCATTGATTCTTCTCCTATTGTCCTTAGTCATTGTTCAGCTCTCTGATGCATAGCAAGTAATTGCAAAGTCCATGGCCCAGATTAGGTGCCACTTAGTCTCCAGACTGACATTGTTGCTCTTCAGTACTCTATAGAGAGGTCCTTGACAGAGACTATCCTAAAGCAATTCACCTTTTGATTTCCTAATTACTGGTTCCAAGAGTATTGATTGTGGAACCAAGCAAGCTAAAGTTGTTAAAAATCTCAATCTCTTCTCTGTCATGAAGCTGCCAATTTGCCCTGTGGTGAGAACCTTTGTTTTCTTGATAATGAGCTTCAATCCGTGTATTGAAGACTACAGGCAGCAAATGCTTCAATTCCTCCTCACTTTCAACAAGCAAGGCTATATCATCTGCATAACACAGGTTGTTGACCATTCTGCCTCCAACTCCTCATAAAGTCCAGCGTCCTGAATGATTTGTTCTGCATATTGATTGAAAAGGTATGGAGGAGACTGGATGTAACCTTGAGGCACTCCTTTCCTGACTTGAACCATGCAGTGTTTCCTTGCTCTTTTCTGGCAACTGCTCCCTGGTCCAAGTGTAGGTTTCACATGAGCGCCATTAAGTGTTCTGGGATTCCCATTTTTCTCAAGGTTAGCCACAAGTTGTTGTGACCCACACTCTTACAAGTTTGCATTACCATTAATGTGTCTATCTAAACCTTTATTTAGGAAAGGACTTAAAAATATTTACATTAATTTATACAAAACAAATAAACAAACAAAACCACAGATTGTCTGCTAATTAACTACATCTTGTAGTGTTAACCAGTTGTATGAGAGTAGAGCTATTGTCCTTAGATTTTTGAGTGACTGATTTTTTCAGAAGGAGGTCAACAGACTTTCTTTCCAGATATCACTGGTTATACTTGAACCTCCTGCTTTTCTCTTAGCACTGAAGTATATTAACTACATGGACTACCCAGAAATTCCATCTCCTGTACTATGCTGTGCTGTGTTATGCTATATGATTCTATTTGGAAGCAGGAGTGGCATCCACTTTCTAAACAACATGCTTCTGGAAACCATGAACTTTGATAAATGTTGATAGTTATAGAAAGGCTTCTATGAGTCGTGCTCAACTCAACAGCACTCAAGAACAACATACTATAATATGTTGTTGTTGTTATGTGCCATCAAGTCATCTGCAACCCATAGTGACCCTGTGTACAGCAGCTCTGAACCTTTCCCTGTCCTGATTCAGTCTCACTAATTCTGACACACTAACTCCCATTGCCCCAGTCACTTTATCAGTCCATCTCATCCAGAGTCATCCTCTCCTGCACTGTTCCTCAACACTACCAAGTATGATGTTTTTCTCCAAGGATCAGTCTCTCCTGGCCAAGTGCCCAAAGTAAGTGAGATGAACCTTTAAAATCCTGCTCTGCAAGGAAAAACTTTATTTCACTCTCTCCAAAATAGACCTATTTGTTTTCTTTGTGGTCCATGGTATGCTCAAGACTCTTCTCCAGCACTGTAATTCAAGCGCATCGATTCTTATTCTGTCATCCTCAGTTTTTGTCCAGCTCTCTGATGCATAGCAAGTAATTATGAAGACCATGGACTGGATTAAGTGCACCTTAGTCTCTAGACTGACATCATTACTTTTCAGCACTCTGGAGAGATCCCTGACAGTAGATTTTCCCAATGTAATTCATCTTTTGATTTCCTGACTGCTGATGTTAGGAGTGTTGATTGTGGAGCCAAGCAAGCTGTAATTGCTAATAACCTCAATCTCTTCACCATCTA
>NW_006399807.1:12231504-12234586 GCF_000299155.1 Elephantulus edwardii | reverse complement strand
CACCATGGCTGCCTGGAAAAGAAATAACACAGACAAAAACTAGGATGAAAGGAGAATGTATTCTAAGTTCATTGTTGTTGTTGTTGTTATGTGCCATCAAATTGCTTGATACTCATAATGGCCCTTTGTACAACAGCTCTGAACCCTGTTCTGTCCTGAGCCAACCTCATTATCTCCAACACACCCAATCCCCATTACCCCCAGTCACTGAGTGAATCCATCTCATCTAGGGTCTTCCCCTCTTGCACTTTCCCTCCACCCTCCCAAGCATGATGTCCTTCTCCAAGGACCAATTCCTCCTTGCAATATGCCCGAAGTATGTCAGAATAAGCTTCAATGTCCTTGCCTCCAACAAGAAGCCTGATTTCACCCTCTCAAGGACAAACGTATTTGTCCTCCTGGCAGTCCATGGAATATTCAATACTCTTTTTCCAGCACCACACTCAAAGGCATCAGTTCTCTTCTGTCATCCTTGGCCATTGTCCAGCTCTCTGATGCATAGCAAGTGATTATGAAGAACATGGCCTGGATCTGGTGCCCCTTAGTCTCTAGATTGATGTCATTGCTCTTAAGTGCTGTCGACCTTGATTTTCTTCAGCAAATGCCTCAGGTTCTCCTCCGTTTCGGCAAATAAGGTTATGTTATCTGCTTAGTGCAGGTTGTAGATGAGTCTTTCTCCAATCCTGATAACCACATTCCTCCTAGAGCCCAGCCTCCCAGATGATCTGTTCTGCATATAGATTAAAAAGGTATGGAGATAGGACACACTCCTGGTGTACACCCTTTCCGATTTTGAACCATGCAGTGTTTCATTGCTCTGTTCTGAAGACTTGCTCCTGGTCCAAGTATAGGCTTTGCATAAGCACAACCAAGCGTTCTGGGATTCCCATTCTTCTGAGTCAGACACAGTTTGTTATGATCCACACAGTCAAATGCCTTTGCATAACCAACAAAATACAAATAGACATTCTTCTGGTACTCTCTGCTTTCAGCCCAGATATACCTAACATTGACTTTAATATCCCTAGTGCCATAGCATCTTCTAAACCCAGGCTGCACATCTCTCAGTTCTCTGTTGATATGCTGTTCTAGTCATTTTTGGATAATTTTCAGCAGGATCTTGCATGCATATGATAACAATGTTGTTGTTGTTGTTATTGTTGTTGTTGTTATGTGCCATCGAGTTGCTTGCAACTCAGAGCGACCCTATGTACAAGAGCCCTAAACCGTGCTCTATCTTGTGCAAACCTCACTGTCTCTGATACAGCTACTCCACCTACCCCAATCACTGAATCGATCCATCTCTTCAAGGGTCTTCCTCTTGTGCACTGTACTTCCACTCTCCCAAACATGATGTCCCTCTCCAAGGACTAGTCCCTCGTTGCAGCATGCCCAAAGTATGTCATACAAAGCTTCACAATCCTTGACTACAAGGAGCAGCCTGGCTTCACTCTCTCCCGGACAAACCTGTTTGTTTTCCTAGCAGTCCATGGTATAGTCAAAACTCTTCTCCAGCACCACAGCTCAAAGGTATCAATTCTTTTTCTATCATTCCTAGTCATTTTCCAGCTCTCTGATGCATAGCACACAACTGTGAAGACTATAAGTCGGGTCAGGTGCACCTTAGTCTCCAGCCTGATGCCGCTGCTCTTCAGTACTCTGGAGAGGTCCCTGACAGCTGACTTTCCCAATGCAATTTGTCTCTTGATTTCCTGGCTACTGGTACCAAGAGTGTTGACTGTGGAGCCAAGCAAACTAAAACTGTTAACTATCTCAATCTCTTCATCATCCATACTGATGTTGCCAAGTAGCCCAGTGGTGAAAATCTTTGTTTTCTTGATGTTGACCTTCAATCCGTATTGAAGGCTGTAGTCCTTGACCTTCTGCAGCAAGTACTTCGGGTCCTCCTCAGTTTCCACAAGCAGGGTTGTATCACCTGCATAACACAGGTTGTTGATGAATCTTCCACCAATCCTGATGCCACATTCCTCCTTGTACAGCCCAGCTTCCCGGATGATCTGTTCTGCATAGATTGAAAAGATATGGAGACAGAATACATCCCTGATGGACCATCTTCCCAAATTTGAACCATGCAATGTCTCCTTACTCTGTTCTGACTACTGTCTCTTGGTCCAAATATAGATTTCACATAAACACAGTCAAACGTTCTGGAATTCCCATTCTTCTCAGAGTTAGCCAATATTGTTAGATAATTTCCACACTCTGTCAGGTCACCTTTTTTGGGACCAGGTTGGCCAGATTGTTGTCCTCCAGTTTTCTTTGCATAACTTGGTGAGCACATCCAGGGTAGCATCTCTTTGAAATATGTCAGTTGGTACGCTGTCAATTTATGGGGCCTTGATTTTTTGCCAGTTCCTTCAGAGGAGTTTGAACTTCCTCTTTCATCACCATCTTGATCGTACGTTACTTCATAAAAGTCTTCTCTGTCAGCCTATTCTTCTTCTTAAGTGACTGTGTACTCCTTCCATCTCCTTTTGATACTTCTTTGGTCATTCAGTATTCTCCCCACCACAACCTTAAGTATTGCAACTCAAGGCTTGAATTTGTTCCTCAGTTCCTTTAGCTTAAGAAATGCTGAGCAAGTTCATCCCTTTTGATTTTCTGATGCCATTTCTTTCCACATTTCATTATAGTATTTTGCTTTGAAATCTTCTGTTCAGCTCTTTAACTTCTTGATTTCTTCCCTTTGCTTTGGCTTCTTAGTGCTCTTGTACAATATTCAGAGTCTCTTCTGATATCCATTATGGACTTTTTTTTTTTAGTAATAAAAAATAGAATTTTATAGGAAGAGTTGATATTTATACCCTCTTTTGTTTTTATAGTTTAATCTGTTTTGTCTAATCACTTTCTTTTTTATTTTTTTTACTAAATTTTATTAGTTTTAATGAACATTTACAGAGATTTTGGGTTTTCATTCATTCATTGTTGCTCTGTTTTCTCCACCCTCCTCCCCAGTTCGTTCTTCTTCCCCCCCATGTCTGTTTTAATTGTCCAATTGCCACAGTGCTTGTCAAAGTCAGTTCTGATTAATCTCCTTTGTCAGTGTGTCCTTTGCCATTCC
>NW_006399807.1:12219542-12231024 GCF_000299155.1 Elephantulus edwardii | reverse complement strand
TTGTTGTAGATTTGTCCCCTCCCAAGGCTCCCCCCCACCAGACATTACCCTCTTGGAGAAGTAAAAGAAAAGATTCTTTCATTATTTTACAAACCCTTCCCCAGGTCCACTCCACCATGTAGCCATCGCTCTAGACTCCTGTCATGACAGAAATACCTAATCACATATCTCTGTTAAACAGTTTTCCCCCTTCTCTGTTTCAGAGCAGCATACATTATTGAACCCATCTTACTCATCTTTATAGTGACCTTTTGCATTCTTCATGGTTGATATTCTTAATATCCTCCCACAGTTCATCTGGTCTTTTTTTTTTCTTCATTCTTTAGTATTCAAGGCTTCAAACCTGTTCTGAAATGGTCTTTAAAGTCAGGAGAAAGAGACCCAAGTCAAACTTGGTTCTTGTGGATTTGAATTGGTTTTGTTTCACTTCAGTTTGAACTTGCATATAAATAATTGATGATCTGACCCACAGTCAGCACCTTGCCTACTTTTCACAGATGATAATGAGCTTTTCCAAAGATTTTCCCTCAGATGTAATCAATCTGATTCCTATGTAGGTTGTTAGGTGAGGTCCTTGTGTATAGTCACCATCTTTGTTTCTAATAAAGTATTTGCAGTGAATAAATCATTGTACAGAATTCTATCATCCTGCCTCATTCTGTCAACAAAAGTCCATGTTTCCCCAACTGCCTATCCTTCTTTCTTATACCCACCTTTTGCATTCCAGGAACCCATATTTATAAGCCTCTCATCCTCATTGTGTTTGGAAAGAATTTCAATGCCACAGAGAATATACAGGACTTGATAGAAGTTGTGTAAAGAGTATTTCTGTTAGGAAAAATACATATGTTCTCTTTTTTATCCCCATCCTGCATCCATGCAATTCATTTTTGTTTCTCTTCTATCAGCTTTTTTCTCTTATTGTTTTGTAAAGCGTAAATCATGAATCAAGTGTATAAAAATGACGACACAATAGAGTGGCTCTGTAAGATTGAGAAGCATCTTGAATTGCCATGCCTTATCTAACTCATTTTTTAAAGGTATTTGCTATTAATAATTACAGAGGATACAAAATGCACTTGTTCTATCTCTAACTTCATTTCTGTCACTCAGTCTGTCCTTTCCAACTACTATTCCTTCCTTATTGTTTCCAACCTTTGTGTTTCAGCCACTAATAATTATGGATGTATCTCAATTGCATATTTGGTCAATTTAGAACTGCAGAAGTTGTTTGTTTGTTGTTGTTGATTGCTGTCAAGTTGATCATGACTCATAGCGACCCTATGAACAAAAGACCTTTCTGTAACTATTGTTGATTCTCAAAGCTCATAGAGTTTCCAGCCACTCCTGCTTCCAAAAAAAGTTGGTAGACATCCTCCGTCTCCTCCTGTTTAACTTTAGTTATTGGTACATATATTTAATAATAGTCATATTAACAGATCTTCCTTGTATGCCTATGAATAGTATCTTATCAGTCACAACATTATACTTCAGGATAGATCTTCACATTGTATTTTTAACTGTGAACGCATCACCATGCTTCTTCAGTATCTCATTCCTAGGATATTGTACTATGATATGGTCCTAACCACAGGACCAATAGTCAGCATTATAATAGATGGAGAAATTATTAAAGCTTTCAAAGATTTCATCTTCTTTATATCAATAGTCAACATCTTTGATACTAGCAGTTGGGATATCAAGAGATGTATTGAATTGGGTAAGTCTGCTCTTAGAGATATCTCCAAAATACTTAAGAGCAGTGATGTCACTTTGAAGATTAAGGTGAGCCTGATTCAAGCCATGGTCTTCTCATTCACCTACTACACATCAGAGAGCTGAACAATGAATAATAATGACAGATGAGGAACTGAAGCCTTTGAGTTGTGGTACTGGAGAAGAGTACTGAATATTCCATGGACTGCCAAAGAACCAAAAAAATATATCTTGGAAAAAGGAGCCAGAATGCTCGTTGGAGGCAAAGATGGCAAAGCTTCATCTTTCATATTTTGGACATATAAGTAGGTGAGGCTATTTGTAGGAATGGGACATCATGCTTGGAAAGATGGAAGGTCATCGAAGGAGAAGACAACCCCAAGCAACCTGGATTGACATAGTGAGTGTTGCAGTGGGTTCGAGTGTGTCATAGTTTATGAGGATAGCACTGGTTAGAGCCAGGTTCAAATCTGTTGCTCAGAGGGATGCTATAAGTCATTCTTGATGGCACTTAGCAACAACATCTAATTCATGGCTGTCAAGTTGGTTTTGACTCATAGCTGACCCTCCTTTTGGGTATCCAAAGTTTAAATCACAATGAGGGGAAATTGCCTTTCTTCTTTGAGAGGAGCTACTGGTTGATTTGAACCACCAGAAAAGCACCACTTTTGGAATAGCAGTACAAGTCACTGCAAACTACACTACCAGAGTTCCCAGTGCCCTTTCTACAAGGACTCAGTCTTGTCTGTAGGAGCCACAAGAGGAATTTGAGTCAGGGCTGACTCTCACTGACCCTTGCTGAACTAGAGTGGTAACTGTAAAGTGTTCAAAGAAGTTCATGCATCAGAGAGGATCCTGTGAAACCTGCCCTGAGTGCCCAGGATGAACCCAGTTGCTACCTCCTTTGTGCTCCCGTAGCACTCAGCATCTATCTCTAGTAGAGCTCTTGTCCTAAGATAAGGGCTTTTACACGGCGTATTGGAGCAACTTAGAAAAGCCTGTTTGTTTGCGTTGCTTCCTAACTCTTAAGTTCTGTCATGGTAAGAGGATTTATATCACGGAAAAGGGTAAACGATACAAATCTGGGTTTTTACTTTTCTTTTAAGAACCAGTAATTAATTACCAGCACATCATTGAGTGTTTATCTGTCTTTGTTAAGACTGTAACTCCTTGAAATAACATCACAATTTTTTTCCAAAATCACTGTTTTTCTTACTTCTGGCATCATTGCCTCCCATATTATGTTGTTATTATGTGTCATTGAGTCAGAACTAACTAGGAGGAGATTGTCCATCTTTCACCCATGGTGGATTTGAGCCAGGTGCCTTTGGATTGGCAGTAAAGCTCCTTACCAATTATTTGCTGTCGCAAATAACTCGACGGCACATAACAACAACAACAACAATAAAAAATGGAAGGACAGATTAACCAATTAGCTCAAACTAATAAATTAACAAATGAAGTAGTAATCAATTAAATGTAACAAATGCATTTGATAGAATTACATATAAATTTTCTAATCTTAACATTTGGGAGGATATTTCTTTTACTGGGAACCAAAGGAGATGAATTGAATTGAAGCAGAGACCAAAGAAGAATAATAGAGGAAGATAGTAATTTAGAGTTTGTATATGTACTTAAGGTGCTACCAAAAACTAATCATAGGTGGCCAGTGCTCATTCTAACCATCAGATAACAGTTTAGAAATTACTTTTTTTGTAATTTTATAAGATACTCAGCTATACAAACTGATTGAAGTATATTTAAAAGCTATGTTTTTTTTAAAGATACTTATTCTAACATAAAAGGAAATATATAAGGGAAAATAGATTGTTTGTAATAATCCTGAGCACTGCTTTGCCAAGAAAAAGTAGATCTAGTTTCAAAGAGAATGACAGACAAAGTAGATTTAAAAAAACAAAAATTCTATCAGTTTGGAGTTTGAGGCTAGTAGTCACCATTTGCAATGAGCCTGTTAAGAAAAAAGAGATTAATTAGTGGAAGGGGTAACTCCTAAGGAATAGCTAGGGTATTTTTGGTAGTGGTTTTGTTTTGTTTTGTTTTGTTGGGTTTTTTTTAGATAGATACAGCAGTTATAGATCACTAAAAAAGATGTCTGTATAATAGAGACATGGGGAGAAAAACAGAATACTTCTAGAAGACAACTTTAGTCTAAATTTTCTCTGTATTGGGATATTCTGAATTAGTTAATGTTCTTATTTATGGAATCATTCAGTATATTCTGTACATAAGAATTTTTTAAAATATACTTGAAATTGTAAGTATAATAAACATAATTTAGCTCAGGATCATAAATAAGAATATTGTTTGTTGCATTGTAGAAGAGCATATAAACAAAACAACTATGAGATGTCATCTCATCCCAGCAAAGTTCATCAGAGCAGCAAACAACAAATGCTGGCGGGGTTGTGAAGAAATTGGAACCCTTATTCATTTTTGGTCAGAGTATAAAATGATCCAACCACTCTGTAAGGCAGTATGACACTGTCTTAAAATAAGTTAGAAATAGAAATACCATTTGACCCAGCAGTTGTACTACTGGGAATATACCCTAAAGAGACCAGAACTCATTTTTATTGCTGCTTTCATACTCATTTTTATTGCTGCTTTCTTCATGGTAGCAGAGGTATGGAAGCAACCCATGTGTACATCAAAAAATGTATAGAGAAGCTGTGGTATATTCACACAATGGTATACTATGAAGCACTAAAAACAAGGAGCTCATAAAAATATTATACAAAATGGGTGACCCTGGAGGACATTATGCTGAGTGAACTTTCTCAGTCACAAAAGGACAAATACTACATAATGTCACTGTTATAAAACAGGACTGACATCGGGGTTGGGAGGAAACTAAGAAAATATAAATAATGAACACTCCATTTAATAGTTGAGGGAAAGAATTGTCTAAAAGAAATAAATGATTGGGTTTTATTTGTATGACAACAGTCCAGAATAAAAGGTTCATATCAAAGTGGACTGGGGAGTGGGGAGGAGGGAGGAAATTGTGCAACAATGAAGAATCTTTTTAAAGAGAAAAGTGAACTCGAAGAGAGGTAGGGAGGAAAATGTGCAACAATGAAAGAATGGGAATCCAAGTTTTCTGTAAATTTTTGTTAAAATAGTAATTAAAAAATGGAATATAGTTTAAAAAAAAGAAGAACATGTATATATTTTTACCACAACCCATATTCTAATTTGTCATAATGTGGGAGCTTACATGTTGCTGGGGTGCTAAAGCATGCCCACGTTATTTCCATTACCAGCAGGATTAAACCTGGTATACAGATTCAGAAAACTTCCCCAGACTAAGATAAACCAAAAGGAAAAATCTGGTGGTTTACTTCCAAAAAGTAGCAAATGAAGACCTTAAGGATCACAACAGAGTATTGTTTGGCTCATCTGCTTTGGGCACAACATCAGTAGAAATTAATTACTAAAGAAGGTTACCGTGATTGGAGTTGTAGAGGGCCACCAGACTGTTAGTGGGATAAATGGGTACAGCAGCTTCAGAGATAGACCCCAACGTGCAGCAATAGTGAGCATGACACAGGGTCTGCCAACACTTTGTTCTATTCATAGGTTGCCTTGACTAAAAGTCAACTCAGGTGGGGGGGAGGGGAAATGTGTGTGTGTGTGTGTGTGTGTGTGTGTGTGTGTGTGTGTGTGTGGTGTGCGCGCACATGCATGCACACCCCTCCACTCCTGTTCAAGGACAAATGTAGTTTGAAGTTTAAAAAATAAGATGAAAGATCATTTACTATATTGTGAAGTTAATATTGACTGTAAATTGATCTTTCCTGTGTTATAGCTACTCAGGAGAAGGATCTATAGGTA
The DNA here is from genome assembly GCF_000299155.1 of Elephantulus edwardii. Classification (NCBI taxonomy): domain Eukaryota; kingdom Metazoa; phylum Chordata; class Mammalia; order Macroscelidea; family Macroscelididae; genus Elephantulus; species Elephantulus edwardii. Next base: position 12,225,450 of record NW_006399807.1, on the reverse strand, counting down.
TCCATTAAATTTAGATCTTTTCTTAATATACCAATTGAGATAGTCACTTAAGAGCATCCTTTTATAAATCAGATGTCACTGTGGTGAGTTGCTCCTACCCCACCTCATATTTACCATGTGATGTTTTAGATCTGTGATGAAGGGGGAGCTCTGGTGGCCTAGTGGCAAGAAGCTGCACTGCAATCCCAGAGGAACACTGTTCGAATCCACCAGATGCTCTGCCGGAGAAGGAGGCGCAATATCCTCCTGTACCAGTCAGATCTGATTTGACGGTACACGCACACAAAATAATAAAAAATTAAAAAAAAAATTTTAAAAAAAAAAATCTGTGATGAAAGTGTAATTTTATCCTTACTCAGGGTCACAAGTCAAACCACTTTCAGAACATCTGTACTTAGATTTCATGAGTTCATGCACCCTACTTTGAGAATATCTGACTACCTGCTCACAAAATGGGAAAATTGGGTGGTGATTTTAGATTTCAAAGGGATTTACTTGAGATTTTCTTATACAGATGCTTATGGAGAATGTAATGTTGCAGAGGCTTTAATGATTGATAACTAAAAGATCTAGTTTTTCTGCCATGTAATTAACTAACTCAAATATGTGGGGCAAGTTTGTCATGCTTCATTTGAAGACAATGGAGTGTAAGAGGTCTGTAGATAATTAGTTATAATTGGCTAGTCCACGTCACACCTAGAATTGAGGAAACAGGACTGAGCAGTAAGACTGGAGGGTCAGCGAAAGAGAGGAAGATCCCTAATGAGATGGATTGACACAGTGACTGCAGCAACGGGCTCAAGTGTATCAAAGATGAGGAGAGCACAGGATAGGACCAGGTCCAAGTCTTTTGTTCATAGGGTCTCTGTCAGTCATACTCGACTTGACGGCATCTAACAACAGCAACAGGGTCAAATGAAGAGGTATGACAATAGTGAATGAGACTACTTGGGAAGTTATTACACCCCTGTATCAGTCCAACTTGCTGAGGATTTTCTTCTTTTTCATTGATTTCCTACTTGACAAAGCATGATGTCCTCTTCTAGTGACTGGTCCCTCCAGATAGCACGCCTAAAGTGTGTGGGACAAAGTCTTACAAAGTCCCGGCTTTTGAAGACTCTTCTGGCTGTACTTGTTCCAAACAAATTTATTTATTCATTCTTCTATACATTCATGGTACATTTGCTGTTCCTTGATAGCATCATATTCAAAGGTATCGTTTCTTCTTTGATCTACTTAATTGTCCAGTTTTTTAATATATATGAGAGAATAGAAAATACCATGCCTTTAGTCAAATGAATTAGACTTGCTGACATCGGTTGATTTCTTAGCTGGGAATTGACATGAATCCAAGTAAAACAAAATCCTTAATAACCTCAGTCTTTTCTCTGTTTATCATGTTTTTGTTCACTAGTCCATTATTGTGAGAAATTTTAAGTTGGGGTCTAATCCATACTAACTAGTGTTCCATCTTCATTAGTATAAAATTCAGGCACTCTGAGCAAGCAAAATTGTATCATCTGCATATCTCAGATTGTTAGTGAGTCTTCCTCCAATCCTGATATTGCAATTTTCTTCATATAATCTGTCTTCTCGTATTATTTTCTCAGTGTACAGATTGAACAAAGGATACATCATGGACACTTTTCCTGGTTCTGAATCCTTCAGTATACCTTTGTTTTGTTCAAATAACTACTTCTTTGTATGCAGAATTTACATGAGTTCATTGAAGTGTTCTGGAATTTGCATTCTTTGCAATGTCATTTATACTTTGCTATGATCCATAGAGTTGAATGTCTTCATATAGTCAATAAAGCACAGGTAGACATCTTTCTGGTATGCTTTGCTTTCAGCCAAGATTCATGTAACATCAGTAATAATATCCTTCATACAACATTATTGTCTTAATCTGGTTTGTGTTTCTGACTGTTCTCTACCTGTGTACTGCTACAACCATTTTTCAGTTTTATTTGACTTTATCTTTTTCTTTTTGGGTTTTTTTTTCTTTCCTTTTTTTCCTTGTTTTTTTTCTTTTCGTTTTCTATATGTGGTGGTTTTCCTTCCATTAATTTTAGTGAGAGTTTAAATATCATATTGGATTTCATTCAATCATTCATAGAAATTTTGTTTTATAACATTGTTTGCAATTGATTAGTGTAATTACATTACATTGTCTTATTGAACTCTCATTGTGTATTCTCCTCCGCTTCATCCAACTTAAATACTTATTTTTTCATGTGATATCAATAACAGTATTTGATGCTTTCCACATTATGTAGGATGTGAGACAAAACTTGGCAAATGAAATTTCTTTGAAATTACTATAAATATGAATCTTTCCTAGTCTGTCAGCCAGGTATCTACCTTAGAGATAGCATAAATGGCTATATGCTTCCAGTTTTCATCAATTTGTTGAGAGGTCTCAACTGTCAATTCCTTGGGCCTTATTTTATTCCAATGCCATTAGTGCAACTTGGACTTCTTTCCGTGGCCTTGGTTTTTGATTATATGCTACCTCTTTAAATGTTTGGGGTTTCCCCTCTATCTTTTAACTCCTGTAAATGCAGTGGCATGCATAGAGCTCTGGTGACCCTATGGAAAAGGAGGACAAAATACATGTGTATACATTTGTCCATATGTGTCGCAGCTCTTATTTCTGTTGGATATGCTCTCAAGAATGAGTCTCCTTGATCATACAGTTTTTCTGTTTCTGTATTTTTAAGGAAGCAAGCACCGTACCATTTCCCATGGTGGTCTCACTAAAAGAATACAAGAAAAATATGTATAATAGTAACATGAGTATAATGTCAAAGTTAAACCTCATGTATGTTTTTATATTTTTAAATTTCTTGTAGTGTGAAATATTGTTCTTTATTTTATTTTTATTTTTTATTGTTGTGTACCATTTAATCAAATTTGACTTGCATGAGAGGAGATCGCCCCTCTTTCTCCAGAGGAGCATCTGGTGGATTCGAACCATGAGCCTTCGGGATTGCAGTGCAGCTTCTTGCCACTAGGCTCCCTAAAAAGGAATAGGAAGATATTAACCAAAAAAGAATGTCTTTTTCTTTGTATGAATGTCCATTTTTAAGCTTTCTTGTGTTTGTAGTTTATATAAATTCTATTTTAAACACATTTGCCTTTTTAAAAAAAAAAAAGAGAGAGAGAGAGAGAGAAAGAATCCAGAAATCATACTCTCTTGACTTAGTGGTAAGAAGCTGCACTGCCATCCCAGAGGCAAACACATCTTCTGCGATTTACTGCCCCTAAAAACCCACTGGAAGATCAACTATGGGTTGGTTCTGACTCATTAGTACATAACAACAACAATAACCCTTTAATATAAGACCTGTGCCAAAACATGACAATATCAGTCAGTGCTCATTATTGGTTAAAGTAGAAAGTAGATTAACATTGTAATGTTTCTACTAAAGCTCAATGGTAAAGATAGAATTGAATTATATGAATGTTTCAACTGAAAGAACATTTAATTATAACCCTCTTCAGTTGTGTGAATTTATATTACAGCTAATTTCTACTTAATGAAAAGTGAGATTCAAAGCTTTTAAGGCTTCATAAACAAAGCGTTTTAATGATTTCTCATGTATTAACATTCTTTTTTCCTTTTCTTTTTTTAATTATACTAGTTTATTTACAAAATTCAAATATATTGTTTTCCAGAACAGATTCTTCCAATTCTCCCCCCCCCATCAAATTGTACAACCCCATGGTTAACATTCCTGTGGTCTCCAGAGCTAATGAGATAATGTGTTTACTGTAAACTCTCAGCTTATTAAATGAAACTGACACATAAGTGTTAGTTTAAATTTGAGTTTAATTTTCTTTCTCATTTCTAATCTTTTAAATGCTGTGTTTGGGTGTTAGAAGATCCTGAGGTTCAGTCCTTAAATTTGGGACCTTTTCCCTAGTTTCCTACTTTTAATTCCTTCTCTGTATTTCATTGTCTTGTTTTAGTTTTAAAGTCTGACATTGCTTATCTCTCAGGATCATAAAATTGCAACTGCGTTTTTTTGTTATCAAATTTCTTGCAAATAAGGAAAACTGTTTGAAGATTGACTTTTATTGTTGTTGGTTGTTGTTTGCTGCCATCGAGTCATAGAGGACTCATAGCGACCCTATGAATGTCTTTTATAAAATACTTTTTAATGTTTCAGAGGAGTGACTGAGAGGCCTTAGCATATCCTGTTTTATATTACAAGACTGTTTGTACATAGGCAAGCCATTTCGGAAGTGGATGCCGCTCCTGCTTCCAGGCTTGATTTAGTCGGGAATCTCCAGCCAACACTGTCTGCCATGAGTACACATTACCACGATTGGCACATCACTGTCACGGTCTTCAGCATCACAGCAACCACAAGTTACCTCTGTACAGCAATGCACAGACCAGTGCTATACCACTTAGAAGAACGTTTGACAGGAAAACAATTTGAACCTGGCCAAGGGCCGCAGATGAAAATCACCCACCTTCAGCTTGGTAGCACAGCTTCCTTTCCACTAGGCCAACGTAGCTCTCTCTTTGTCGTTGTCGTTGTTATTGTTGTTTGGTGCCATCAAGTCGTAGACGACTCATAGCAACCCTATGAATGTCTTTTATAAAATACTTTTTAATGTTTCAGAAGAGTGACTGAGAGGCCTTAGCATATCCTGTTTTATATTACAAGACTTATTAGAGAATACCAGTAAAGGCTGGAAACAGAACATGTGTCATTTTAACTATGAGAGTCGATTCATTTGCCTTTATATTAAGTTCTGTGATTCTTATCACTGATGAAGTAAAGATTGTTATTATAAAGGGAGCTCTTGTTGCCTAGTGGTGAGGAGCTATGCTGCCAACCCAGAAGCATATGGTTCAGATCCCCCAGCGGCTCCACAGAGGAAGATGGGCAGTCACCTCTCGAGTTATTTACTGCCTCTGAAAAACCACTGGAGGGTCAGCTAAGAGTCACTTCCAATTTCACAGCACATAACAACAGTAACAACTTTATAAAGCTGCTCACTATTTATTTCCCACTGTTGTAGGTGCCAGGCTTGACAGTGAGGAGCTCTGGTGGTGTATGTAGTTTATTGCACTGGTAGCTGGAAGTTAAGCCATTTGAGTCCACCCGACATCCTGGCTCCTAGGCAGACAAAAAGGCTACCCCTCCTAGAAAGCTGTACGGCATCAGAAACCCGGGGGAGTATTGTCATGAGTTGGAACTGGGAGGATTAACACCAAGCTGTCCTGGAAACATGGTGCATAATGTGTCTGTCTGCTAACCAAAAGATCAGTGGTTTAAATCCACCAGCCACTCCTCAGGAGGTAAATGGTCAACCTTCTTCCTTCAAGATTTATAGCTTCTGAAAGTTAATGGAGGATTTGACTTATTGGCAGTCAGTTTTGGAAGGGAGGAAGACTTACTGCTATACTGATTCCCCTTTTTAATATTTATCAGTGTATCTTATGGTCATCTTATAATTTTGTTCTTGTTGTTAGTTGCCATTGAATGAGTTACAATGCATGGCAACCCCATAGGTACAGAGAAGAGCAGTGCTCTGCAGGATTTTCAAGTTTGTGGCCTTTCTGAAACAGATTACCAGGTGCTTCTAGGTTTGGCTCATAGATGAGTACTTGACTGTTGTGTCACATGGGGATGCTTCCTGTGCTGTAAGGAAGATTGTTTCATTTCATTTGGAATTTTCCAGATAAATTAGAATAGTGATTCATCATATTAATATATTTTGTAGTTTAGTGGCATCTAATTCCAAAATAGCTTGCCTCTAGAAACCCTATGAACCTGGAGAAAGGATGAAAGTTATACAGGAGGGTCCAGGACTTTCGTTCATAGGGTCGCTATGAGTCGCCTGTGACTCTTAACACCAACAACAGCAGAGAGAGAGAAGGAAAGAA
>NW_006399807.1:12208013-12219187 GCF_000299155.1 Elephantulus edwardii | reverse complement strand
TGGCACTGATGAGTCAAATGCGAGAATGGTGTGGACAGTGTTTGGTGAAGCTCCCAATTAAAACAAGCTTGGAAGCAGAAGTGGCATCCACTTCCATAATAGCTTGCCTCTGGAAACCCTACAAACCTGGAGGAAGGACAAAAGTTATACAGGTGTCCAGGACTTTCACTCATAGGGTCGCTATGAGTTGCCTGCAACTCGACAGCACTTAACAACAACAACAGTTGATCACAAAGGATTTTGTCTTCTAAGTTTGATAATCAGGAATGAAAGCTCTTCCCAGTTAATTTCACTGTTTAAAAAGTCATTTCATCTTGCCTATTTTTCCTATGTTGTGGCAAACTAAATAAGAATGACTCACTGTGGCAGCAATTTGCCTTCATTGTCCAGAGATATTTTATCATTCCATTACTCTCAATATTCAATAAATAGTGACCACTAAAGCTCCTGTCAGTTCAGGGTTATCAAAATCTAGCTCCCTTGACTTCATTCAGAATAGCACTGAACATTCATCCTCTGCAGCAGACTGAGGACTGTGTCATCATTGCATTTCAGCTCCCTTCCTCCGTTTGCCCAGGCCTCTTTCCTCGCTTCTCCACAGGTCTGCATAATCTTGAGTCTACTCCTCCATTATACTGTTGCATGCAAATCTCCAGCAAAGACTTGATTTCCCAGAAACACAATTTGTGACAATAAACATTCAGAAGACTCACAAAAACTATGTAGTAGGGTATAAATAAAATCACAATGAATTCATTAAAAGAGCACAGAGACCACATTCTCTGAATAAAACCTGATATGATAATACATGGTAGCAAAAGGATAACACGACTAACTCCCAGTTATTTTTGTACCACATGTTATTTGTTGTGTGGCATGAAGTCACTATCGTGACCTTCTAGAACAGAGTAGAACTGCCCCATCAGGCTTCTTAAGTTGCAGTTTTTGTGAAAATGAATTGCCCAGTGTTTTCTTCCATGGAGTTGTTGGTGAATTCAGACTGCTGGCTTTTCTGTTAGAAAATGACAGCATTGTTGTTTTGTGTTATGTGCCATCAAGTTGCTTGCAACTCATAGCGACCCTATGCACAACAGCCCTAAACTCTGCTCTGTCTTGTGCCATTAGCACTGTCTCTGACACTCCCATCCTGATAACCCCAATCACCTAATCAACCCACCTCATAGAGGGCCTTCCCCTCCTGCGCTGTCCCTCCACCCTCCCCAGCATGATGTCCTTCTCCAAGGACCGGTCTCTTCTTACAACATGTCCAAAGTATGTTAGACAAAGCCTCAGAATCCTTGCCTCCAAAGAGCCACCCAGTTTAACCTTTCCAGAATGAATCTGTTTTCCTAGCAGTCCGTGGTACTCTCAATACTCTTCTCCAGCACCACAGCTCAGTCAGCTAACAGCATTACTACTATAAAATTATTATTGTCCTGTGCTGTTGTGTCAGAACCAACTCATAGCTGACCCTCTAGTGGGTTTTCAGAAGCAGTAAATCATACAGGAGGAAATTGCCCATCCTTCTCCCACGAACAGCTAGTGTTGAACCATGTGCCTTTGGGCTGGCAGTGAAGCTTCTTCCTACCACTCAGCCACAGGGGCTCCCTGTTAGAACACTTGATGCTAGGTGTGTCGAATTGAATACAACTTGTATCATCAGCCTTAGAGCCAAGGTCACACAGTTCTTAGGCAAGACACACACCTGGAGACACTGGTACAAAGGACCTACTTATTTCTTTTAATAGTAAGCTTTACTCTAGAGCTTCCAGCGGGCAGTCAGATTTTGTTAGATCTTCCTCAGAGTTTAACATAGCCATCTCTCTACTCCCTGCTTCCTTATTTTTTATTTCCAGTAAGCAAATCCATGAGAAAAAGGTGAACAGTCTCCTTCCGTGCAATTTACAGCCTCAGAAAGCCAATGGGAGTGTCAGCTATAAGTCACTTCTTACCCCATGGCAGTGAGTTTGAGTGCATTCCTTCGTTTGCATTCCTGACTCCATTTGCTTCCTGGAGAGCCTAAGAAGCAGTTAACTCTGTTGTCACTTGCCTGAGTTCCCTCTTCTAAAAGGCTTTCAGTAGGTAAGGAGCTGCGGGGGTGGGGGTGGGGAATCCGTTTTCCTAGAGAAGTTTGACTCTTCTTTGTCTAATAAATGAGGTCCTGATTTCTTAGCTTGACTTAATCTTTCCCAACTATCATATCCATTATTGTTATATATATCATCAAGTTGAAAGTAAGTCGTAACTCACCCTTCAGTGAATTTTCCTAAATTGCTGTTTGCACAGGAGGTAATTGCACATCTTTCTTCCGTGGAACAGCTGGTGGACTTGAACTATGTGCCATTGGATTGACAGCACAACTCCTTACCAGCTAGGTCACAAGAGCACACCATCTCCAGTACTACCTCACATTTACACCTTGGAACACTCCTCATTCCCCAGTTAGCTCTTATGTTTTGTTATATCCACCTCTTCCCCCCCCCCTTATCTTGTTGTTGTTGTTGTTGTTAAGTGCCATCGGGTCACAGGCGACTCATAGTGACCCTATGAATGAGACTCAGAGTCCTCAGCGCTTGTGTGTCTTCCATTCTTTCTCCAGGATCATAGGGTTTCTGAAGGCACGCTATTACGGAAGTGGATGCCACTCCTGCTTCCAAGCTTGTTTTAATCGGGGAGCTCCACCAAACACTGTCCACCATGGGTAACCATTAATGCATTTGTCACATCAGTGTCACAGTGTTCAACATCACAGCAACCACAAGTTACTGTTGTGTGGCAAGTGGACACACCAGGGCCATGTGACCTAGAAGAATGTTTGAACCAAAAAACAATGAAAGACAGGTCAGAGGGCCATGGATTGAAAGTCACCCACCTTAGGCTTGGTAGCATCGCTTTCTGTCCACTGGGTCAACTGATCTCTCTCTATGTTGATGTTATTTTTGTTGTTGTTAAGTGCTGTCGAGTCATAGGCGACTCATAGAGACCCTATGAAGCAGATTCCTCAACGCTTAGGTGCCTTTCATCCTCTCTCCGGGTTCATAGGGTTTCTGGAGGCAAGCTATTACGGAAGTGGATGCCACTCCTGCTTTCAAGCTTGTTTTTTTTGTTTTGTTTTTTATATTAAATTTTGCATATTTAATAAATGAAGCAAATATTGTACAACACCTTTTTTTAAAAAATGAACAATACTGTATATTTATAAGAAAAGTCAGTACAAATTTTAATATTCATGTAGGAAGATCTAAGGAGAGACTAGCTTATGATACAAAGAAAATGGAACAGATTTAAAGTACTGTAGTTGTTATGTACTGGCCTGTCTACTACAACTCATAGCAAGCCTATGAACAATAGATCGAAACCTTTCCCTATCTTGTGGAGAATCTTCCTTTCTTTACTGATCTTTGCCAGCACAATTGATATCTCTCTCTAAGGATTGATTCCTCCTGAAAATGTGCCCAAAATAGGTATGGGGGATGAACACAATCCTGATAATGCCCCTTCTGATTTCGAACCATGCAAATTTCCTTGTTCTGTTTGCAAGATTGTTTCTTGGTCTATTAGTAAGTTTTTTATTTTGTTTTGTTTTTAATTTTATTTTATTAATTTTAATGAACATTTACAGAGATTTTAGATTTTCATTCATTGTTGACACTTTTTTTTTCTTTACTCCCCTCCCCCCAGTTCACTCCTATCTTTGAAAAGCAAAAGATAAACTTCTTCCTTGGTATACAATACTCCCCCCCACCCCGCCCCCAATGCACTCCACTGTTGTGCAACCTTAATTCTGGATTCCTGTGATAATCATAATATGCTATCATAAATCACTTTTCAAGTTTGTTTTAATCAGGGAGCTCCACCCCACACTGTGCATTGAGTAACCAACCATTAACCCTTTATCTTAGTGAAGATTTACAAAGATTGGTTTCATTCATTCCTGCATACTTCCCCCCCCCCAAATCGTTTTGTAATGTTTATCCTGTTTCAGGCTATTAATTGTCATACACATAGCTTTTAATCATTCATTCCTTTTAGATAGTCCTTCCTTTCACCCATTCCAGTGCAGTGTTCATTATCTATCCATTCCCCCAACACATCCCCAAACCCAGTGTTGATCATGATATTACAATAGGGGTTTATGCAATGTTTGTCCTTCTATAACTGAGATATAACTCAGCATAATGTCTTCCAGATTCATCCACATTGTATAGTGTTTTACAAGTGAATTGTTTTTCAGTGCTGCGTAGTATTACATTGTGTGAATGTACCATTGTTTCTCTATATTGTTGATGGGCAATTGGGTGGTTTCTATCACTTGCTATTGTGGATAATGCTGTGATAAATATGGGTGTGCATGTATCTGTTTGTTTTGCAGCTCTGATTTCTTTGGGGTATATTCCCAGTAGAGGGTATATCTACCTCTTTGTTCATTGCACTATATTAAATATATTAAGAGCAGAACTTAATAGGAATGTCTTGTTTTTCTGGGTCTTGCAAATTTTCTACTTGACAGAGGACAGAGGACATTATATACTTGGTTTTAGTGGATAGCATTTGAGTTTTCATTGTTTAACAGATTTCCACCTTATAGGTTCTAACTTTTGCCAGTTTTACTCAGTTGTATTATCCTTCGTAAGTTCATCTTACATGATGTCTTCTCCCAGGAAATATTATCTAATTACTACAGACATTTCCATTTGCAGTTTAGTCAACATTGTAGAGATGCCATGTCTAAGAGTAGAATCTTGTTCCATAGGTTTTTGGTCACTCATTTTTTGAAAGCAGATCAAATGACATTTCTTCTAAGGTACCTCTTTGTGGACCTAAACTTTCAGCCTTTGGTTATCAGGTCACAGAGTTGGCCAGTTGCATCACTCAGAAACTCCAATCATCACAACCGGAAGTAATCTTTCCTTCTATCTTTTCTATTTTCTGGTTTTTCTCTTGCTTTTTATCTTTTTTTTCCCTCTTGTATATATGTTATCCCCTAAGATTATTAACTCCTGGGAGTATGTATGTCTTCATATCGCCTTAGAACTCAAATCCTGTGCATCTAACACTTAGAAGGAAATAGTATTTTAATGAGTGTGGTGCAGGCCAAATAAAATTTAATGGACAGATACACAGTTAAATTCTTACAAAACACTTTACCTATGTTAAATTATTTTAGAGTGCTTTTCCCTAGGCTGAAATACTAAGAAAAGAAAAACAAGTACTCACCTTTCATATTTTATAAAGTATGTCTCATCTCACAAAGTGGCAACTTAATACCATTTAAGTAGTACAGTAGGTGTTTAATATTGAGTACTAAATTGCTCGGGAAATGGTAAGGGGAAAGAATGAAGATAGTGACTATGAAAGACAAAAATATAAAGCCACGATTATTTTATAAATATCAAGATGTTTTTCTCTGGTAGCCCAATGACAAGAAGCTATGCTGCAGAGGGGCTCTGGTGGCCTAGTGGCAAGAAGCTGCAACTACAATCCCAGAGGTGCACGGTTCGAATCCACCAGATGCTCTGCCGGGGAAGGAGGGACAATCTCCTCCTGTACCAGTCAGATCTGATTTGACGGTACACGCACACAAAAAATTAAAAAAAAAAAAAAAAATAGAAGCTATGCTGCAATCCCTAAGGCATGTGGTTCAAATCCGCAAGCTGTTCTGTGGGAGAAGTTTGGGAAGTCTCCTCCCATGTGATTAAACTGCCCCTGAAAATCCACCAGAGGGTCAGCTATGAGTCAGTTCCGACTCCACAGTACAATATATTTATAATTTAAATTTAATGGAAATCTTAAAAATCAGTTTCAAACACTTGAAATTTATAACTACAGGTCTTTTAATACATGTTTACTTGATGGAATCACTAATATAAATGCTGCTCAGCATCCTAGCACCGTAATTCCTTTTTCTCAAGAATGGGAATCCCAGAATACTTGATTGTGCTTATGCAAAACCAATACTTGGACCAAGAGACAGTTGTCCAAACAGAGCAAGGAAACACTGCATGGTTCAAAATCAGGAAGAGTGTATGCCAGAAATGTGTCCTATTTCCACACCTTTTCAATCAATATGCGGAATAGATTATCCAGGAGGCTGGACTGTATAAAGAGGAATGTGGCATCAGGATTGGTGGAGGATTCATCAACAACCTGCGTAATGCAGATGACACAACCTTGCTTGCTAAAACTGAAGAGGACCTGAAGTGCTTACTGCAGAAGGTCAAGGACCACAACCTTCGATATGAATTAAACTCAACATCAAGTAGACAGAGATTCTGTCACTGGGCCAATTGGTAGCATCATGATAGATGGTGAAGAGGTGGAAATTGTTAACAGCTTCAGTTTTCTTGGCTCCACAGTCAGCACTCATGGTGCCAGCAGCCAGAAATTAAGAAGACAAATTGCATTGGGAAAGTCTGCTGTCAGAGACCTCTCCAGAGTACTGGTTTGTAGAACTGCATAGTTGCCAAATAATTTTAAGGTATTTTTCTCAGAGTAGCCTATATTATGTTTTATCATCATCATCATCATCATCATCATCATCATCTACTTTTGTTTTTTTTTTTGTTTGTTTTTTTTTGTTTTTTTTTTTTGCAGATGATACAAGTATTTTTATTGGGTTTTTCAGGGGCAGGGGACTCAAACAAAAACCACTATGGTTTCATTTTGTCTCAATTCTTTCCTCTGATAAAACAAAGCACTGGTATTTCCTAGAACATCAACATGCAGTCACCAGCAGTAAAAAGACTTTAAATTCGGTGATTCAATGAAAGATGCAGAACAAAACTTCACTCTCCTCTTAACCACTCGAATTTTCTGGGACTCTTAGCCTTTTCTTTCCTCGGTTGTGAAGTCTGTTAGATCAGTAACCTACAAAGATTTTAACCATTAGAAAGTCTGTTCAGTAACCACGCGCACTTCGGGTTTTTAAGTAAACATGTTGCTTGTGCAAGTCAGAATCTGATACCAATTAAATGGTTACAGCTTTGCCAATAAACAAGAACATACTCTTCCATGGCTAGGAAGGGAGACTGCCACGGCTGACAGGCATCATCTACTTTTGTGGAGGACATTGGTGACCACAGATTCATAAATCTAAGTTATTTTCCTTCTTCATCCTACTTAGTTTATGAGGAACCAATTATCTGATAATTTCTTTGTCCTTGAAATTATTTTTTTCTTCATTTGTCTTTCAAGAAGGTATTCGATATCTTCTTATCTTAATGGCTCTTCTTTCTGTCTCTTTTGGCCTAGTGGTAAGGAGTTGCACTGCCAACCCAAAGGCACAAGATTCAAATACACTAGCTGTTTCACGAGAGGAAGACAGGTAATTCCCTCCCATGTGATTTACAACCTCTGAAAACCAACTAGAGGGTCAGCTATGAGTCATTTCTCACTTGACAGTATATAGTAACAACAGTCTCATTGCCTTGGCTTTTTTATAGAACTTGTTGTTGTTGTGTGCCTTCAATTTACTTGAGACTCATAGCAAGGATAATAGCTCTGACTCTATCCTGAGCCACTCACTGTCTCTGACACACCTGCCCCGATTACCTCAGTCACTGTGTCAATCCATCTCATCCCAGGTCTTCCTCTCCTGCACCATTATTCCTCTATCCTTCTGGCATGATGTCCTTCTCCAAGGAACAGTGTCTCTGAGCAACATACCCAAAGTATGTAAAATGGAGCTTCAAAATCCTTGCTTCCAAAGGAGCAGCTTGGTTTCACTTTCTCCAGGAAAGACCTGTTTGTTCTCTTGGCAGTCCATGAAATATTCAGAACTTTTCTCCGGCACCACAACTCAAATGCATAGATTCCTCTTCTGTCTTCCTTAGTCATTGTCCCACTCTGTGTCAGGTGCACCTTAGTCTCCAGACAGATATATCTGCTCTTCATCACTCTGGAGACATCTCTGACAGCAAATGTTTCCAATGCAATGAATCTTTTTATTTCCTGACTGCTAGTGCTGAGAGTGTTGATTGTGGAACCAAGCAAATTAAAATTGTTAACAATCTCATTCTCTTTTCCATATACCATGATGCTACCAATTGGCCCAGTGGTGAGAATTGGAGACTACAGTCTCTGAACTTCTTTAGCAAATGTTTCAGGGCATCCTCAGTCTCAGCAAGCAAGGTTGTGTCATCTGCGTAACATAGGTTGTTGAGTCTTCCTCCAATTTTGATGCCATATACGTGCTCATAAAGTCCAGCCTCTCGAATGATCTGTTGTGCATAGATGTTAAAAAGGTATTGGAGACAAAGTATACATGTTTGATGCACTCCTTTCCTGATTTTGGGCCATGCAGTATTTTCCTTGCTCTGTTCTGATGACTGCTTCCTGGTCCAAGTGTAGGTTTCACATGAGCACAAGAGCTTTCATTTTCTTGATGTTGAGGTATAATCCATACGAAAGGCTGTAGTCCTTGATCTTCTGCAGCATTGGGAAGAATGGGAATCCCAGAACACTTAATTGTGCTCATTAGAAATCTATACCTGGAGAAGCTGTTGTCTGAACCAAGCAAGGGAACCCTGCATGGTTTAAAATCAGGAAGGGTATTCATCAGGGTTGTATCCTTTCTCTGTATCTATTGAGTCTGTTTGCTGAGCAAATAATTTGTGAAGCTGGACTCTGTGAAGAAGAATGTGGCATCAGAATTGGAGGAAAGTTCAACAACAACGTGCATTGTGTGGGCAACACAACATCTAACTCTTAGTTTTTCAAAAAATTACAGAATTTGAGATGTGTCACTGACTTTCAAAATGTGATCTGTAAAAAAAAAGTTATTTGTAATATTGATTTCCTTGTACTCTAGAGTCATAGCTAGATTTGACATCTCCACTGAGTTATTATATAAACAATTTAGACTTATCACCTTCAAAACCAAAATTCTGAGGACCTGCCCTACAAAATGAAGATTTTTTAAAAATAAAGTTACAATTAAAAGATAGCAGTATATAAGTAGAAATTGACAGTAGTATAGTAGAATTTAATAGGAAACCAAGAAACAAATCTATAGATACATTATTCAACAATAACAATCCATTGCCTTTGAATTGGAACCAACTCTCAGCTGGCCATCCTGTGGGTCAAGAGTCTCTAGAGAGCAATGATGTCTGTTTAAAGACTAAGGTATGCCTTGTTCAAGCCATGTTCTTTTCAGTCACTTCCTATGTATCTGAGAGCCGAGCAATGACTAAAGTTGACAAAAGAAGACTTGATGCCTTTGAATTATGACATTGTAGATTACTGAATATTACTTGGAATGAATAAACAATGAACAAATAGGTCCTGGAGAAAATGCAGTCAGAGTGCTCCTAGGATGATGAAGCTTCAACTTATGTACTTTGGGCATGTAGTTAGAAGAGATATTCCTTAGAGAGGGACATCATGCATGGAAAGGTAGAGGATCAACAAAGGAGAAGAGCCTCGACCAGATGAAGCGATATGCTGATTGCAGCAACGGACTCAGTTATGTCTGAGATGATGAAGATGACACAGGATAGGACAGGGTTTAGATTTGTTGTTCATAGGGTCAGTGTGAGTCGTACTCTGTGGCACCTAACAGTAACAAAAACAAATAGCATAGGAAAAAAAATTGCCTATCTTTCTCATGTGAAGCAATGGGTAGATTTAAACTGCCCATCTTTGGTATGGCAGCAACACCCCATGCCCACTCTGCCAACAAAGCTCCATATACACACATGCTGTCGTTTTTTATACTGTCAAGTCAGAACTGACTCATAGCTGCTTCAGCAGGTGTTCGGCGACAATACATCATACAAGAGGAGAGTGCCCATTCTTGTTCCACAGAACAGCTATTGGATTTGAACCACATGTCTTTGGTATTGTAGCACAGTTCTTACCACTAACTAGACCACCAGAGCTTTCTATACATTGATAAAAAAACCTTTTATATAGCAGAACTATTTAGTTTTTATGAGTTATTTGTGATTACTTCTTTCCCTTTAAATGTGTACATACAAAATGGATATAACTGTATTTTTTCCCTTTTGTATTTGGCACCATCAAACTGGTTCATTATAAATCAAAGACTAAGATTGCTTATCTTTATAAAGCACAAGTGTTTCACAGGAATGAATTTGGTTCCTATTTTGTGTGATTCTCATAATCTTTTTGCCCACTGATAGAAATTACAGTGGACTTCATATTAAGTCATAGAGAAGGTCTTCTGAGCAAACTGAGATTTTCTAGTGTTGAAAGTTTTTGTACATTCCTCGTCTTCTCAGGAATATCAATGCCCTCAACATATATGTGCATACTATAAATTAGGTAATAGAAGAGTTGCATACAGCTGGTGAGCTTCTTACTAGAATATGTGATTTGTTTTGATAAAAATGTGAATTTGTTTCTATTTAATAGGAAATTGCCCGACATTTACGCCCCGAAACCCTGAGAGCAATCTTTGGTAAAACTAAGATCCAGAATGCCGTTCACTGTACTGATCTACCGGAGGATGGCCTGTTAGAGGTAAGATTCGGAAGGGTAAGCATCCTAATTCTATTTCAACCTCATGAATAATGTCAGCAGCTCCTGATGGTAGAAAACCTCTTAATATTCTTGGACTGTATCCTGGTAGTCTGACAACTTCAACTTTAGACTACAACTTTAAAAGACCAAACTAGGAAAAAATTTATAGTGTGATTTGTAGAACTGCATAGTTGCCAAATTATTTTAAAGTCTTTTTCTCTGAGTAGCCTATCAAATCCACAGGAACCAAAATTTGACCTTAAGTCTATCCCACTCGAATTTAAAAACCATTTCAGGAACAGGTTTGAGGACTTGAGCACCAGTGAGCATAGACCAAATGAGCTGTGGGAAGATATCAAGAATATTGTCCATGAAGAATGCAAAAGATAATTACAAAGGAAATGGAAGAAAAGACCAAGTTGGATGTCAGATGAGACTCTGAATATTACATTAGAGCAGTCAGAAGCCAAAGCTAAAGGAAGAAATCAAGAAATTAAAGAGGTGAACAGAAAATTTCAAAGGGCAGCTCAGGATGATAAAGCAAGATACTATAATGAAATGTGAAAAGAGCTGGAGTCAGAAAATCAAAAAGGCTGAATTTGCTTAATGTTTCTTAAGCGGAAGGACTTGAAAAACAAATCAAGCCATGAGTGGCAATACTTAAGCATGCTTTGAGTTGTTGTTGTTGT
>NW_006399807.1:12175547-12189441 GCF_000299155.1 Elephantulus edwardii | reverse complement strand
GAGGGAATAGGTACACACTGAGAGTTTTTAAAAAGAAGTCATCCTTGTTTTGCTTTTGAGAAAACCCAAGACCAGGTTCCGAAACCTTGAGTAGCTCAGCAAAAGGGGTCATTTTGCTGTCAGAACTCAGTGAATTAGAAAATAGCAACATCATCTGGAATCTGAAGGGATAGATCTGCAGCCTCTCTTGTGGTCCCTGGGTGTGCCTTTTACTACTGACCAGAATGTTTATTAGTGTATATTAAACCCAGCTAAGAGCTCTGAGGAAGACAAGTCTAGAAATCTACTCCCTTAAAGATGAAAGGCAAAAACAAAACCAATAAGAAAAGCCCTATGAACCGTGTCTATTCTTTAATACCGGGGCTTGCCTGCCTGCCATGAGTCAGAACTGATTTGACAGCAGTGTGTCCATCTATTTCTTGGTGCAACCAAGCGTTATTACACTTCCAAATGAGACCCACTCTCTGAATGAGGGAGTCTTTGGTCTCTCTGGAAGGAACAGCCATAACCTCGCTTACCTACATACCTCATGGTAAATTCTGGTGTTAGATCTACCTTAATGCCTTCCCAGGGATTGATTAGAGACATGAGTGAATGAGAATGTGTGTGTGTGTGTGTGTGTGTGTGTGTGTGTGTGTGTGCATGCCGCTGCTCACATTCTGAGACTAATAAGAAAAAGGGCCCTGGGTCTTTCAGAACAGAAGGCAGTTCTCTTTAGGTTCTTCAAATCTGTACTTTCCCATTAACATGAGCATGTGACTAGAGTACATTCAACTTGCCTTTCTCCCGTTATTTGTTTAAGTGCCCAGAGGGCAAGAACCCAACTTAGAATTTTGTATCTTCAGCTCCTGCCTGGTATATTATTTTAGTTTCTGCTGAATAATGCACGGACGACTGTATCATGAATAGGAGTAGTACAGCTCTTCTCCCCTCTATTTTTATATGGCTGAAATATCACAGTGCCCTGATGAGGATGACCCTCACTTTCAAGTACCATATCCCACTGTTCCAGTTGGCATCTACCAATTGCCAGAGCATCTTCTATCAGTTCTGTGTCCAGGCAGTCCCTGGATGATAACTGTCCAACTTACACAAAATCGTATTTATAAAACAATGCCCATAAAGGTGACTATTATAAAAATCTGAAGCATATACAGTGGCCTATAACAACAAGCAATTTCTTCGTTGCACTGTGAATCAAAACATTAATATTATTACTCTATTACTACGTTAAATATGGTTTCCTATATCTAGAAGTGTTTCTTCAGGAGAAAGATGGGGCAGTCTGCTACCGTAAAGCTTGACAGCCGCAGAAACCATAGGGGGCAGTTCTGCTCTGTTCTGTAGGGTGGCTTTGAGCTGGATGCCATGTGTGCATTAACTCACCAGTAGTGGTTTTGGATTTGAAAAGTGGGGTTTTTTCCCTAATATTTTTATGGGTAGAAAAGTATACTTTGTACTTCAGACAAGCATTTGATGTTAAATATGAACCCTATCTAAATGTTCTGACTTAACATACAAATTTGACTTAAAGACCAGTTTAGGAATGGAACACTTTTGTAATCCAGAGATTGTCTGTATTCAAGTGCAAGGTACCCTGTGAATATGTGGAAAACAAATGGAAACTGCATAGGTTTTTCTTCCTTCTCAGACTTGATATTTTAGTTGTCATTAAGGGCAAGGACTTGTCTTAGAATTTTGTCTTACATGAGCCTTAAAAACATCTTAAAAATTTCACATTGTCATTTTTTATGTTCTGCTTAGAATTTCTTTAGCACTGATTGATTTTCTCAGTTAAAGGAACCTTGGATAAGGAGCAATTTCATGTTCTCCCCTGTATTCTGTCTTAAGTGAAGCTCATGTTCTTCGCCGTTACCTCTACCCTTGATAGGCTTCACACCATCTTAGTAATAAATGCATTTTTGTAATATTCCTCTCACCTAGCATAGCTGGAATTTTATCTTTTTTTGTCCCAGACAGTGAGTCTTTATTAACGAAACAGTAGTATATTTTTCCATATTTTTATGTAAATAACACACCTATTACTCATTTTACAAGTTGTACAGCCTCTGTGGATTTTCATAAGTACACTGTCTTTACGTGTTGCCAGCTTCAATTTTTTTTTCTGTCCAAAAATTTAATATCACCAGGATAAAATTGGTTTCAATGAAACTCATTTAAAGTAGGTAATTTTCTTTCTGGGAGTTCTGGTGGTTACAAAGGCATGCAGTTCAAATCAGCCAGCTATGAATGTATTAGGTAAATATGCTGTCAGGGACCTTTCCACAGTACTGAGAAGCAACAGTGTCAGTCTAGAGACTGACATGTGCCTGATCCAGGGCATGGTCTCCACAATTACTTGCTGTGCATCAGAGGTCTGGGCAGTGACTAAGGATAACAGAAGAAGAATTTATGCCTTTGAGTTGTGGTGCTGGAAAAAAGTCTTGAACATATCATGGACTGCCAAGAAAACAATTAGGTCTGTTTTAGAGAGAATATAATCAATTTTCTCCTTGGAGGCTAGGATTTTGAAGCTCCATCTTATATACTTTGGGCACATGGCCAGGAGGGATCAGTCCTTGGAGAAGTACATCATGCCTAGGAAGTTGGAAGAACAGCAAAGGAAAGAAAGCCCCAGATGAGATGGATTTGATACAGTAACTAGGACAATGGGGGTACATGTGTCAGAGACAGTGATACAGGCTCAGAACAGGGCAAACTTCAGAGCCGATGAACACAGGGCCTCCATGAGTGGCAGGCAACTGGACAGCACATAACAACAACTCCATGGGAGAAAGATGAGCCATCTCCTCCCATGTAATTTACAGGCTCTAGAACCCTGCTGGATGTTGGCTATGAGTCGGCTCCAACACAATGGCACATAACAATAGCAGTATTTTCCTTATAAGGTGTATTTAACCAATAGTGAACTGAACAGGCTTTTGATGGAAACGGGACACCAGGTTGAAACTATAGAGCTAGAACGTTAAATGAGCTTAGGCCTAAAACTGCAGGAGCAAGATGTTATGTGTATGATATTGTTTTCATAAATCTTAAACTATCATGGGTTTTGTTTTTTTTTTTATAATAAATGCCTTTGAGGGCAATAAAGAAAAGTCACCAGAACCAAGTCTTCTCATTTTAAAATAGGCCATGTTAGTTTATTCACCCATCATCGTCTCATTCTATTCCCAGAATCCTCCCAAGTTTGATCCCTCATCACTATCATCATTGAAATACCTCCGTGCTGCCTGAACACTGTTCTGACTTCTGAACTGACGCCATCATCGTCATCACCTTTGGCAGAGTGTTTATCTTCCTCTTTGGTATTCTTCTGGCACACAAAGCTGTCACACATAGTTTCTGGGACTATTTTCTCCTCTCTTACCCCCACCCCATGCAACCCCTGCATACAGAAGCCATCTACTTATAGAGTTCACGTGCTCCAATCAACACAATGGTGTGGCCTCATCACCCGCTTCAGTCGCCCAGATCACATCCATTCATCCCATTCTCTTCCCAAGAAAGTCATGGAAGGTGCTCAACTGCTTTATCTAGCGGCTGAGGCTTATGAGAAAGGCTACAGGTTATGACTGTTCTATGGATACCAGGCCGCAAACCACACTGCTATTGAGTTAAGTCAAATGCATAGCAGCCCTGTAGGAAGAGAATTATTTCATTGCCTTCCCAAGGGTTAATCTAAAAGAGAGAAGATCTTTATCCTACAGAGCACCTGATAAGTTTGAACTGCTGACCATTCAATTAGCAGATGCAGTGCTAGTTAATATAAGTTTTCAATCCATATTTTATCTCTTTGAAAGAAAATGAAAAAAAAAGAAAAAAAAAAAGAAAGAAAATGGCATGAAAAATTAGTAAAGGCTTCCTCAAAAAATAATTTCCCCTGCCTAGCCATGGAACATCTACCTACTTTCAGAACATCACAGTTCTTCCAGTCCTCATTACAATGAACAGCTACAATGGGGGCAGTTTTCGAAGACATGGTAACTCTCTTGAAAATCACAGAATTCACTTCTTCCCAATACAGGGCCATCAAGGACTGTAGTAGCACAAGCCTTCTCATGCCCAGTGACTATAAGAGCTACATTTTTGTGCCTGAAGCAGCAACAGTCCTGGTGAGTAGGATGTCAGAAGATATTAGAATCTTGTCCATATTAATTGTGTCCATCACAGAGATAAGAGTTGATAGATTTATTCAGCGCTGAGTTCATAGAAGTTGGCCGTTGTTTGGTTCCAGTCCCCTAGAAGTTGCTGGTCTCCAGAGAATCTCCTCCTTTACAGAAAGACCTTGAAATCTGGAATTCTACATTCATTTATCAGAAGCTTCTCTTTGATCTGAATTTCAACAATGGAAGTACATTGATTTTATTCCCTGTAAGAAATAATTCATTCTTTCAAATTGTTCTCCATCCTGGGCCGTCTCCTTATAGGTCAACAGTGTGTGTGCCTCAGCAGATTGTCTCCAGTTACATTTTCTACATTCCTAAATGGATCACTGTCCAACCTTGAACTCTTTGCACTACAACTTGATTGCTTGTTTCTTCTGGCATCCTAACAACTTGCAGTTTGAAGTCAGTAGCATAGAACTTGCATTTGATTTCTGATTTGATTTAGATAAATTGAAAAAAATATACAGAATATATTTGATAAGTGGCTGATTCTATAACAGATCACAAAACTCAAATGTGAGGTGTACCAGAAGTCAGGAGTTTTTATATGCTGGGAAGCATATGACTGGGGTGACTCATGATCTTTGATCAAAGACATTGGTGATAAGACATAATTGCACTACAAAGTAAGCAAACTTAGCATAGCTTAATGGTTTTACTTATGATGGTCTGACAAACTTTTCCCATTCATCTGCTGAGCCAAGATTAATTACGGATCCATGTTGTTTTGTACTCTAGTAGTTAAAAGCTAGAGTAGGAAGTGACTGTAATAATTGCCAACAGGTGAAACTGAGATTCCTATCAACAGCTACTTTATGCCATTTATGTCAGTACAGGCTTCACTTTGTTTGCACTTACCATTGATAGCATGTGACTGATGGACAAACTTCTAGAGGTTCAAGGTGCCAACTGATGACTCAAACATTATGGGAATATAGTTATCTTCTTGAATTACTAGAAACAAATGCAGAGTTTGTGATTTAAATTTACCAGCTGCTCTTCAAAGAAAGATGGACAGTCTCCTCCTGTGCCATTTGCTGCCCCTGAGAGTCAACTGTGAGTCGATTCCAACTTGACAGGCGGAACATAACAACACAACAACAAGTTCCCAGTTGATACTGTTGCTGCTGTTGGTCCAGAGTACCATCCTTTGAAAAATCACTGCCCTAGATTAAAAGCCAACGCACACTATTAAATCACGTTCTCTGAGTGGTTGTCAGATTTGCAACACCAGGGACATTTCCAAAAACAAGCTAAGCCATGAAAAACAGTCACATTACCTTCGTTCAGAATAGAATGAAAGTGATCAACTTTTAAAAATTTACCAAGTAAACTTACCCCCTGCCATTGAGTTGATTCTAAAAATGCATTTATTTCTTATAATCACCATCATTTTCCTTTTAAAAAGGACATTTAATCAGCAGTATACTTTTATTTTCTTTTTAATCATTCTTTGATAAGAATTTTAAATCATTTCACTGATTGGGAATATAAACATTATATAGTCCAAGCCTTTAAGAAATTGAGACTTTAGCTCACAAAACAAGATAAATACATGTGTAAGTCACCTTTAATATAAACTTACATAACAACATAAGAGAATGTTTTGAGACTTTGAGTATATGATGAAATACAGAAACAGTCTGATGAGAGTTTAGTTGGAAGCAATCTGCTGTGACCGAAGGCATCAGGCCAGTCTCAATAATAAAATGCCTTGAGAAGGGCCCTGAGGCATGAGGCAGATTTTTAGATGCAGAGAGAAAGACAAAATATACTCGTTTTAGTAGGCAATGTGTTACCCATACTTGGTTGAAATAAAATCTTGCTTTAGGCCAGTATGAAAAATACATTTAGAAATGTGAGTTAGAGCAGGAGAATGGAGCTGACACTTCTTTCTGATGACAAGGTTGTTACATACCGTTGAGTCAGAACCCACTGATAGCTGACCCTCCAGTGGTTTTCAGAAGCTGTAAATCATACTGGAAGAGGTTGTCTATCTTTCTCCCTTTAGAGCAGCTGATCAATGCAAACTGCCTTCTTCTGGGCTGGCAGCACAACACCTTACCCACTAGACCATGACACCACTAGTCAATGACAGTAGTGGTGATAATAATGATAAAAGCAATAACTAAAAATATTTGAGCAATATTTACTAGACATTATGCTAAATGGCTTTCCTGCATTACCCAAAATCCTATTGGATAGTTCCTGTTAACCCCATGTTATATACATATAAAGAGAGTAAGGGAGCTCTGGTGGCCTAGTGGTAAGAAACTGTGCTGCAATCCTGAAGGCACATGTTTGAATTCACCAGCTGCCCCACAGGAGAAGGAAGGGCAATCTACTCGCATGCAATGAACTGCCTTTGAAAATCTGCCGCAGGGTCAGCTGTGAGTCAGTTCCTACTCACTGGTACACAAAAAGGCTCTCATAGGTGAAATGACTTGCCTAGAATCATGCCACAAATAAATGTCAGACAGCTGAAACTCGAAGCCCAGTCAAACGTCAGTCTTAAAAAACCTAGGCTATTA
Source organism: Elephantulus edwardii (assembly GCF_000299155.1). Taxonomy (NCBI): domain Eukaryota; kingdom Metazoa; phylum Chordata; class Mammalia; order Macroscelidea; family Macroscelididae; genus Elephantulus; species Elephantulus edwardii. The sequence goes on along the minus strand of NW_006399807.1, from coordinate 12,182,723 downwards.
TCCAAACCACTGAATCAGATATGGCAAGTAAGTTTCATTCAAGTGCCAACTCTTGACTCTTATTTTATTGCTAAATTCTAAATCCACCACTAAACAACAGTAACAAATGTCATGATGGCCTACTGCTGTCTACCGTAAAAGAAGGATGGGAGTTTGCTGATAGGTATGCGATGTAGTGGCTACTTCAAGGGAGAGCTGAAAGCTTTAAACAGCAATGACCTAATATGCTAGAGTTCAGATCTGTTGTTCATAGGGTGATTATAAGTCATAATAGACTTTTAGACACCTAACAATAATAATTTGGTGGGTGGAGGAAAGGGGTAAAGGAAATGGGAAAGATCCTGTGGAGACCTGAAAACACAGCCAAGTGGTGGAAATAGTCCAGTGGTAATTCATTTTATAAAACATAATTAATGGAAATGATTGTATAAAACACAATGTGAATGAAGAATATTGTGAAACACAATGTATATGAACTTTGTAAACAAATCAATATAATTTAAAAAATAGAGAGCATGGGGGAGGGGGAAAGAAGTTGAAATCTAAAAATTAAACCCGAGTCATTCATCAAGAAAACCTTAACCAGGGAGCTCTGGTGGCCTAGTGGCAAGAAGCCTGCACTGCAACCTCAGAGGTACGTGGTTTGAATACACCAGATGCTTGGCTGGAAAAGGGGGGGTAATCTCCTCTTGTACAGTCAGATCCAATTTGACGGTACACACACAAAATGATAAAACAAGAAAAAGAAAGAAAACCTTAACCTCTCTCTCTCTTTCCCACCCCACCCCCTTCATTGCCATCACAGTTGGAACTGACTCATCGCTGACCTTCCAACAGATTTCCAGAGATTGTAAATCACCTGGGAGGAGGGTGCCCTTTTTTCTCTATGTGAAGCTGCTGATCCATTGGAACTGCCAGAGAGGCACCACCTATGGGTTAGCAGTGCAACTCCCCGTGGACTAGACCACCAGAGCTCCCTAGTTGTTGTTGATAAGTGCTGGCGAGTGGGAACCCACTCAGAGCTGACACTCCAGTGCATTTTCAAAGGTAGTAAACCACACAGGAAAGAGATTGTCCATCTTTCTCCTGCAGAGCAAGCAGATGGTGGATTTGAACCATGTGCCTTTGGATTGGCAACACAGTTTCTTACCACTAAGCCACCAGAGCTCCCTAACGTTCTAAAAGAAGACATGTTGAAAATACTCTTCCACTTCAGTTAACCCATTGATAATAATAATAATAATAATTGCCATGGTCTCCACTAAATTTTAAACCTACTAAAAACAGTGATTTTACATCTTTTGGACCTTGCTTAATTTCCAGTAAGCGAATATGATAGAAATGTTTCTTAACTTAATCAGGCAGTATTTATAGTAATGATAATGAGAAACAGTTTGTACCATACACTGAGCTAAGTACTTGAAGTACAGAGAATGTCTAGAACCAGACTATCCAAGAAAAATCGTGATAGTATTTATTTCAGATGGTAATTATTTTTAAAAAATAGTTGATAGCTGTAAATCAATAAGAAGTGCTCACTAAATGTTATTGAATATTTACTTCTATTATTGTTAGTCTTTACTATTACTTCATATAGTTGTTAGAAAAGCAAAGTATTAGGGTTTAAAGAAAGGCTGTCACATTTTTGGAATTCCATTATGTGGCAAGAGTTCCTGAGTGGGGCAAATGATCAGTGTGCTGTTTGCTAAATGAAAGATGGATATTTTAGTATACTTAGAGACAGCACAACAGGAACGCCTGGCCATCAACTTCCAATAATCAGGCTTGGAAAACACTGGAGCACAGTTCTAGTCTGATATAGGGCTGGCACGATTTGGAATCAACTCAGTGGCAACTGGTTTGAGTTTCAGGCTGTTATATGTCCAGCCTGTTAGACTCTTTTACAAAATATTATCCCAAATTAGTTAAAATGTATTCAATTAAACTTGACTGTCAGATGCCGTATCCTTCCGATTTGACCAAATACGAACGCTGTACGAAAATGCGGTACGAAAGAATGTTCCAAGAAAAGCAAAAAAATAAAAGGAGCTTTTTGCTTCTTTTACTTTAGCCATGTATGACCAAATATCAGATACTCTCCTGCAGGAATATCAAAGGCATGTGTTCAGGGTCCTAGTCCCAAGGGTATGAGAAGCTATACTTGGTCCTGGATTCTTCCTTTTCCTACTTACGTTTTCATCTTAAGGATTCTGTTGTTAGTGACTTGTCAATAAAAGTAAAGCCATGCTTGATTGCTTTTTATAGCTGAGATTTGAGAGGCATAAACCTGATGTTCTAAAAGGAAGAGAGGGGAAAGAGATGTTCTATCTAGACAAGCAGAACTTGCCTCTGTCTGTTGTTTAATAAAAAAAGAGTCTAATCTTTGTTTCATCCCTACTAAGTAACCCTTTCTTTATTTAATTGCCATCTATCATAATGATCTTCAACAAAACTGAGGTGTTCATCTAAATGAATATGGTCAAATACTTGATTGTTTCCCATAGTAGAGGGATGAAAGGGCAGCAAGCATACTGGAAATACAGAGAAATACCTCTGTATTGTACAGAGAAATACCTCTGACCATTTATCCATTCCTTGCAAGCTGTTCACCAGGATACATTTTACCTTTTTAGTAACAAGTATCTAAATGGACTAGTTTGGCCTTACACAGTCATATTTGTTTGCATAATGACCTCATTATAGAACACAAAAGTAATGAATGATGCACTTATAATAAATATTTTTTTATTTAATAAATGCTATTAAGTATCAACAACAACCCAAAGTCATAAACTAGAAAGAAACTGAAAAACTAGAGACCCATAGTATAATCCTCTGGCAGTAGAAATGTGTAACTAAAATGTTAACTTCTCTCAGTCAAGTATTGTTTGACACTACTAAACAAATATGTTTACTAGTGGTTTTGTTTCTAAAAATGCTATAGTTGAAAGATCTCTCAGAGGAGCGTTATATAGTGTTCAGTGGGCCTATAGAGAGTCTGTAAAGAACAGGAGAGAAACGGGACCAAGCAATGTGCACATGTGGGTCTATGGTTTTAATCCTGATTATCACATACGTGAGACAAAGTACCATTTTTAACCTGAGATATTTTTATCTCTTCGCCTAGCTCATCTGATTCTGCTCTCTCATCTTACTACTTAACCAGCAGGCTGTCTAGTCCCTCACTTCTCGCACTGGGAAAGAATGAGAAGAAGTTCTCCCCATCTCACTCGCTGATGTGTGTGCTCTGTAGCTGACCCTGAACTCTTGCCTTTGCTTGCTCCTTCATTTTTTAGCCAATGACTAAGCATATTCTGTGTTAATAAGTAACTTTCCAGGTGACAGATTAAAAGTCCATATATTTTTTTAAAGAGGCTGTGGAAAGGACCCTAACACAATAGTGACCTCATCAAATTTGTCCTCATCTTCATTTGTGAAGGATTCTTGCTATTCTCACTCTGGTTTTAAGGTAAACATTGTTAGGAAATTGTTCTTTGTCTGTTACATAGTTAAGACATTTCAGTTTTTGTTTTTGTTTTGTTTTTTATTATTTGTTATGTGTGTACCGTCAAATCGGATCTGACTGGTACAGGAGGAGACTGTCCCTCCTTCTTCAGCAGAGCATCTGGTGGATTTGAACCACGCACCTCTGTCTGGGCTTGCAGTGCAGGTTCTTGCCACTAGGACACCAGAGACATTTCAGTTTTAAACAGAGAGAAAGCAAAGGGATAACAGAAAGAAAAAATATTAGGCCCAATACCTTTGAGAAAGAAAAAAAACCCCATATTGAGAAGATTTTGTAAGTTATATAAAGCTTTTACAGAAACTTGGAAGGACTTTAGTCTTCAGACAGCAAATATTCCACTATCACATAGACATTAATATTGTATGAGCAATTTCCTGTGAAGTGATTGTAATATGAACATTTCTTAACCATGAAGGGAGTCATCACAGCACTATCTTTAGTGTTTTATCTATGGCAAAGTCACACATTCTTTTCTTGCTGCAAGTACAGATGAAGTCCAAACTATTATAGTTCATGGATGTAAATGTCATATTGGACAAGGAATTCAAAGAACCTACTCTGATTTTCCTTTGTAAATCACTTAGCCTTAAGAGGGCCACATCACTATTTGTTGAATGAACAAGTCCATAATTCTTATCTCCCGAGGAGATGAGTTGCCACAGTGACTGCAGCGATGGGCTCCAGCACAGCAGCAGTTGGAAGGATGGTGCGAGACCAGACAGTGTCCACAGGGCCCCTGCAAGTCTGAATGGAACAACAGCAACAGAGCAGAACAACATGTCATGTGTCGTTAATAGTTGTCGTCCAGTCAGCCTCCCAGCTTATGATGGCCCCAGGTGTAACAGAATCTCACGGGGTGATCTGTAAAGTGTTCATCACCTGGTTTAAAGAAGTAGATTGCCAGCCCTTGCTTCCTAGTTCATCTGAGGCTGGAAACAGCGGACATATATTCAGCAACTTGCAAGCCACCCCTGCAGTCATAAATGCACTGGCTGGGAATTGAACCACATCTCTGCATGGTTGACAGAAATTCTACTCCAGCCAAACAAAATTGTACACTTCCTCCTCTTTGTTCTCTCTTCTATCAATGCTTGTTTCTTGGGTGATTGTTGTTATTGTTGATCAGCGCCACTGAGTCATCAGTGACACATAGTAACCCTGTGAACAACCAATCTGAACCTTGTCGTATCCAGCACCATGTGCACGGCCTCTCATATGCTTGAGCCGTTGTTAGTCACTGTGTCAGTGCAGCTAGGCTTCCTGTCGCTCGCTCTCTGACCATCTGCCTTTCACAGCATGATACTCTTTTCCAAGGATTGGCCCCTCCTGACAACATGCCCAGAGTATGTGAGATAAAGTTTCATTGTCCTTGCCTCTAAGGTTACACTTCCTCCAAGAAAGACTTGTTTGTTCTCCTAGCAGTCCATGGGATAGTCAGTACTCTTTTCCTGTACAAAAATCTCAAAGACATCTTTCTATTCATCTTCTGTCATCCGTGTTCATTATCCAGCTTTCAAATGTATAGGCTGACTTGGATCCAATGACCTTAGCCCTTAAACTGATACAATTACTCTTTAGCGCTTTAGAGAGGTCCTTGACATGACTGCTATTACCCTAGGTGTTTATTATAGTTCCAAGTGTAATGAAATGGTTGACAGTTTCCATTTTGTCCCCCCATGTATCACAATGTTTCCTGCTGGGCCTGTGATGAGGATTTTTGTTTTCTTGATACTGACATGGATTCCATATTGAAGCCTTTGATCTTCTGCAGCAAGTGTTTCAGGCCCTCCTTATTTTCAGCAAACAAGGTATGTCATCTGCATAACGCAGGTTGTTGATGAGTCTTCTTTCAACCCCAGTGCCACATTGTTCTTCATATAGTCCAGCTTCTCAAACGTTCAACATTCAGCTTGAATAGATATGGAGAAAGGAGAGATATGGAGAAGTCCTGAGACACACTTTTCCTGATTTCAACCCATACAGTGTTCCCTCGTTCTATTTACACAGCAGCTTCTTGATAAGAAGTGTAGATTTTTCATGAGGACAATTAAGTGTTCTGGGATTCCCATTCTTCTCAATATTGGCCATAATTCATTATAATCCACACAGTCAGATGTCTTTGCATAGTCAATAAAACACAGATGAATATCTTTCTGATATTCCCTGCTTCCAGCCAAGATCCATCTGGCATTAGCAGTGATATCCCTTGTTCCACGGCCTCTTCTGAAATCCTTGGATGTGTAGAATTTCCCTGTTGATGTACTTTTCCAGCCACGTTGTAATAATCTTCTGCTGCAAGAGTTAACTCACTTTATATCCCAAGAATATCTCACCTAGTTGTATCGGTAACTCAAATGATTAATGGATAAATATTTGTGGAGGGAAAGGAAAGAGGAAAGCCAGCAAGCAGACATATATAAATTGTTACTCCTTGTGTCTCTTTTCTGCTTGGTAAGAGGTCTCTATTTTATCATTTGAGCATTTGGAAATAAATTTAACAAAGATCCTACTAGGATTTGATACTGTCCCCCTAACTTAGCCTCTGGGAAAGGGCCACTAAGGATCAAGTATGCACAATTTACCCTTTCCCCTGATGACACCACCAATTTTACTATATCACCCTCCCAAAGGCTTCTTCTATATGCTTGCTGAGTTCATCTTAATAATTGATAAACATGTTCATATTAGCTTAATTTATACAGAATGACCGTGGGAATGGCCCCAAGTCACAGTATCTCAGAATATTTATGCAGAAAACTATGACTAATACCTTGAAAAATTCGCTTACTATTTGAAACATACAGTCAAAACATGCGATCACTGTAGGGTTTATTTATTGTCCTTATAATTGTTAGGTGCCATCAAATCACCTCTGCCTCATAGCAACCGTGGGCATGGCAAATGAAAATTATGCCCCATCCTCACAATCCTCACCTGTGTTGAAGCCCATTGTTGCAGTTTTCCCCTCAAGTGGTGTTAAATACTGTCTTGTTCTACTTCCTACGTCCCTATTCTCATAATATGTCCTATGCTGACATATTTTACCATATTTTACCTCACGTTCCTTATCTTTGTTCTTTAATCATTTATGTATAAACTGTTTTCCTGCAGCTATGCTGGATGCCATTTTTTTAAAAAATTCTAACGTGTTTTGTGGGTTTTTTTTAACATTCTGTTTACTTAGCTATATTATTGTTTTTTATTTTTTATAATTCAGGTCCATCTATATGGTAGGTTTCTACCTTTGTTGTATTCATATTCTAGTTTGATGGTCTTTGATCTTTGTTCACTACCCCCATCTATTTAGAAGACACTCTGTGTGTGTGTGTGTGGGGGGGGTGTATGTTCAAAGTGATTTCTGTTCAAATGCACAAAGAACTTATTTGCAACTTTGACCATAATTGTGGCCTGTACTCCTCATGTTTCTCCACATCATAACAGGTTCGGTGACATTCAAAAGGGGACCCCAAAAGAACTATCCACAATGTAGAACCAACCTTGTCTCTTGAGCTTTGGAGCCCACTTCCGGTCACTCCTCATTCAGAAAGCAGCCCCTAAAGAGTAAAACTTTTACTTAATGGGTAAAAGAATTAGTCTAAACAGGGCCCAGTAACCCTTGTTTAGATATAATTGAGAGAAAGAATAGTAAA
>NW_006399807.1:12132058-12175447 GCF_000299155.1 Elephantulus edwardii | reverse complement strand
ACAGTACAAAAGAAATGGAATTGATGACTTATAAATTATAAATTAAGTATTTTATACCAAGGTGATGATCCAAAGAGAGAAAACTGTTCAAGTACTGATCTTCACATTTCTTATAATTACAAGGTTTTGTATAAAAGATGTCTTTTCTACAATTAGCAATAGAATTGTATTGTTGTAGTTGTTGTTAGGTGCCACTGAATTGGCTACACTTCTTAGTGACCCTCTAAACAACAGATGTGAATGAACCTCGTCCAATCCTGTACCATCCCCAAGCCCCTGTCATGGTTAGGCCCATTGTTACAGTCATTGAGTCAATGCATGTTACTGAGGGTCTTCCTATCTTTCTCTGACCCTCCACACCATTCCAGCATGGTATCTGTTTTTGAAACTGACCTCTCCAGACCACATGTCCAGTGTGTATGAAACTAAGTTTCACCATCCTTGCTTCTAAAGAGCACCCTGGTTTCATGTCCTCCAAGAGCCTTGTTTATTCCCCTGGCAGTCCATGAACTCTTCTTCAGTATTTTTCTGCAACCCAAAGGCATAGATTCTTCTTTATTATTATTCATTGTCCAACTTTCAGATCCATAGGGAGCAACTGAAAACTTCCATTAGGTGTATCTTGGTCTTTAAACATTCATTCTTGCTCTTTAGAACTTTGGAGGGCCCATTCTCTGAATGCAGCATGCCTTATGATGTCTTTTTTTGTGACATTATTTTTTTTTAATTGGCTTGCTTACAAAGTTTATATACATTGTGTTTCACACTATTCTTCATTCACATTGTGTTTCATACAATCATTCTCATGCGTTATTATTTATAAAATTAATCATCATTGGAACTTGCCCATCATTACGCTGTCTTTCACCCAGATCCTTCCCATTTATTTCCCAACCTCTCTCCACCCAGAAAACTGCAGCCCTGTGGTACATTCACACAACAGAATACCATGCAGCACTCAGAAGCAACGTAATACTACGTACCTTGGGAGAAGCAGAATGAATTAACACAGTCTCATAAGGACAAATGCTGCATAGGACCATTATTGTAAAAATAGAAGTATAACTAGTAAAACATGTACAGGAGAGGTAGGCGTGAACTGCTCTCTCTTTTTACCATAATAACTTGAATGGAAGTGGGGGTTGGGATGTGAGCAGGTGAGCAGATCAGCATATCAACTATCAGAAAGTGATGCATATTGTTTAAAAAGATAGTCCAGGAAGTTTCATTCGTGCCTCTGCCTCCTGCCCCTATTCCATCCTTACCCCATCCTTGGCATGGAGAAGGTTGCCAAAGCTGATGAGAACTGGAAATGTCTGAATTGGTTATCTGAAGAGTTTCTTCCCAATCATATTGTGATATTCCACTCTGCATATGCTTTCTATTTTTTTTTAATCAATGATAACTCTTTAAATGTTAAATACTGATCCTTTTGGCATCAATCTTAAAATGCAAATAGCTTAATCTCACTTAATCTTCTAGGTAAATGAGTAACAGTGTGCTGGTGTAAAGCAACACAAATTCCTTTGCTTGGAGTATCAGTGCATGTTACTTTCTGTACAAAGTTCTCCTGCTTTGCTCGTTACGCATTAACTTTTTGATTGCAGTACAGTCTCCTTCTAAGAGCTGAGATCTTCTGCTTACTATGCTTGGGGCAAAGAGAACTGCTAAACATTGTACAGCAGAAGCACACAGCATGGCACTGTAATGGCATGTTTTCTGAGTGTTGCCTTCAAACTATTTTAACGAAGAATCCATTGTTTGTATTAGTTGCATAATGACTTTCTGTAGTAGAAGTGCATACTAACATAGATACCTTCAGCTAAGGAACTTTCCTAGTTCTCTTACCAAAAACACAATAAAAAAGTCATTGTCATTGAGTTGTTACAACTCCAGAGTGCTCCAAAGTGCCATGGAGCATGGCAAAACTGTCCTCTAGCTTCTCCAGGTCCTATTTCTTAAAGAAGATGGCCCTGTCTTTCTCCCCTAGAACGGCAGATGAGTTGGGTTCAAACTGTCCACCTTTCAGTTAGCATCCCAGCACTTTAACAAGACTTCTTTCCATCATTTTAGTAGGGATAAAATAGTTTTGTTCTATGCACTGCTGTGTTAATAGTGTTTGTTAACAATTACATATTGCAGATATTGTTTATCTACTGATATTCCAGTTTGCCATCTCATTTGATGTTTCTTATCTCTGGATTTGATTTTATTAGCTTTTCTTCCTTTGTTAGCCTGGTTCTTCACCAATTCTGATTAACATATATTTAAAGCCTGTTGTGCCATTCTGTTCCAAGCACGAAAGGTGAATTGTGGTGCCTGCTCTCAAAGAACTCAGTGTTCTTCAAGAAAAAATGGTGTCCCAAAGAGATCAGTGTGATGTCAGGAGCCTGGTTCTCACTGAACATTATCGGAGGCTTCACAAGAGGCCATTTTTTAACATGAAAGTCAGAGAAGGCTCCTGGTAGAAATGAGATAATCTGCTCTAATTACTAGGGGATTTGGGAAGCATTAAGGGAAAGGGTTCCACTCCGAGGAAATGATGCACATATTGGACAACTACAAGTAGTTTGACACATTAGTTTTTTAAAATAAATTAAAAATTGGCTGATGAGTTGAAACAGTAGCCCAAGATCAAGTGATGTGGCTGTTTCCTGCCAGTTTAGGAGTCTGAAATTTAAAGGATTAGCCCATTAGTGAACTTCATGAGATCTGTGTACTCCCTGAAGTTGTTTGCAAAGTTCTGAGAATATATTCCATTTATTGAACAAAGGTCGACAGTTTTTGTTCTTAGTCTTCTTCTTGTTGTTATTGTTGTTATGTACCGTTGAGTCTGAAACAACTCATAACTTACCCTCCAGTGGGTTTTCAGGGGTTGTAAATCACATGAGAGGAGATTGCCGATCTTTCTCCAACAGAGCAACTAGTGGATTCACACCGTTTACCTTTGGATTGTGAGTACAACTTTTTATCTCTAGACCACCAGAGCTCCAAAAATTAATCAATTGAACCATCCAAAATATATTCACACAATGAAATACTGTGACTGTGCTGCACTGAAAAGAATGAAGTCATGAAACAATGCAACGTGGTGACTCTCAAGGACATTATGCTGGGTGAAATGTCTTAGTCTTAAAAGGACAAATACTGCATAACACTGCTGTTAAGAAACAGGACTGACATGGAGACTTGGGAAGATAATAGAAAGAGAGTAGATAGATAATGAATACTGTATTCAAACAGATGAGGGAGGGAACTGTTTAAAAGGAATATGCGAGGAGCTCTGGTGGCCTAGTGGCAAGTAGCTGCACTGCAATCCCAGAAGGTACGCTGTTTGAATCCACCAGATGCTCTGCTGGAGAAGGAGGGGCAATCTCCTCCTGTACCAGTCAGATCTGATTTGACGGTACACACACACACACACACACACACACACACACAAAATTAAAAAGGAATCTACAAGTAGACATTATATGTAAGAGAGTGGGTCCAGAATAAGATGTACATTACAAAGAGGACTGGGGGAGGGAGAGGGGAAGGGAAGAAGGAGGAAATTGTGCAACAGTGAATGAATATTTTTTTAAAAATAGGGAAGTAAACTGGAGGAGGAAAATGTGCAACAGTGAATCAATGAAAATCCAACTTTTCTGAAACTTTGATTAAAATCACAATTAAAATAAAAGGTTTTTTTTTTAAAAAACCACTCTAAAATGCATTCAAATGAATTGTCCTGAAAAGTGTTAAGCAAGTGAGAGAAGAGAATACAGCACACAGAAGGAGAGAGTGACTCACCTACGATTACATAGCTAAATTCCTCTCTCAGCTGATGATGATCTTGGGTTTTCTACCTTGCTGAAATCTCTATCTCCTTAGTAATCAATGAAACTGATTACTTTTTCCATGATCAGAGTTGCAGGTGCTTCTCTTTCTTTTATCTTCTAGTGAACAGAAATACAGTTTTTTAAATACCTGGTAAAAATGTTTTGTTCTGAGTTTACAATATCTTTAATTTTTTTTAAACTTTACTTGGAGCCTGAAAACATCTGAGAAGTGAATTCTCAGGAGAACAAGATTTCTTATCTTCTTCTGCCTAAGCTGAAAATATTGCTAGACCAGCAGTTCTGTTTCTAAAACAGTCCAAGGTCTGCAGGCTTACCGAAGTGATGAGTGTAAAAAGAAATTAGCTGAGTGCTTTACTTCATTTGCGTTGTAGTTCAAAGGTAGAGTTTAAAGAGAGGCTGAATGGGCCTCTCTTTGCCATACTTAAAATCTACAGAATGTGAGAGGCTCAGGAGGGTAGCAATTCTGAGCATAGGTACCGGAGTCAGGTGATCTGCGTTCAACTCCCCAAGTTCTCCATCTCCCACTTTGTGGTCTTGCAAAGAGGATCCTTCTCAAAGTCTTCTCCTTATTTGCAGAACAGAAATAATGATATTTCTTAAGAAAAAAAATTAGTAAGACAATTTTATAAAAGGATGTATCATGAGAGTTCAATGCTGTAAATAGAAACCACCCTAGGTATTTCCAGAAAATAATCAGGAAAAATCATTGGAGGCACTCGAAGGTAAAGCCAGGGTGATAGCATAGACCGCTGATGACTGTAACTACCAACTGGAATTCAGGCTGTTGCTCATGCGGTCACCGCAGCCCCAGCTGCTGGCACAACGACCTCTCCCAGTAATGAAGCTGATGGCAGGACACTGAAACCAGAGTGCAGCCACTGCACACACTCAGGTCTCTGACTTGCTTGCCAACATTCACGGTACTGAGAAGATGGTCTGTGTCTCACCTCCGTTTTCCATATATCACATTAACGCAATTACTTTTTTTTCATTTATTTTATATTGGTTTGCATACAAAATCCGTATATATGTGTTTTGTTCACATTGTGTTTTATACGGTCATTCCCATACATTGTGGTTTTTTAAAATTTTATATTGATTTACTTAACGGTTTGAATACATTGTTTCTCACACACGATCTTTCCCATTTCCTTCACACACACCCACCACTCATCAATTGTGCAACCCTATGCTTAAGACACCCCCCCCCCATCCACACCCCTCTGCTTATTAATGTTTCTTGTTAGGTGCCATCCAGGTGACTCTGATTCCTCACATCCCTGTGAACATCATATCTACACTTTGGCTTATCCTGTGCCGTTCTTGTGATGTTAGCCATGCTCCAGCTCATGTTGCAGCCCCTGTTTCAGTCCACTGGAATAGTTTTCCTCTCTTGGGCTGACCCTTCACCTTTCCTAGTATTATATCATTTTCCAAGAACTGGTACCTCCTGGCAAAGTTTCATCATGCTTGCTTTCACGGAGCACTCTGACTGTACTTCCTCCAAGACAGATTTATTTGGTTTTTTGTTTGTTACTGTTGTTAGGCGCCCCTGAGTCAACAGCACATAGCAACCCTATAAATAACAGATCTGAATCTTACCTTTCGGTTTTCTAACTCCAGCCCTGTGCACATTTCGTTATACTACTTTGCTTTATGTACTCAAAACTCCCCTTTGAAATCTCTTCATCTCTTTTACTTCAGCATGTCTTCTGTTTCGGCCTCTTTACATTCTGGTGTAATTATTTTTCTTTTTCTTTTTTTATTAATTTCAGTGAACATTTACAGAGATTTTGGATTTCCATTCATTCACTGTTGCACTTTTCTCCCTGCCCACCCCACTCCCACCCCCAGTTTGCTACTCTCCTTGAAAAGCAAAACTCCTTCATTGGTATACAATCTCCCCCACCCCCCCACCGCCACCCTAAGTATACTCCACTCTGCATCCCTCATTCCAAACTCTTATGATAATCATAGTGCCCTAAAATATATTACTTTTAAACTGTTCTCTCCCTCATCAGCGTCAATGCAGTATACATAATTTATCCAGTTTTTCTCAGTCTTACCCCCACCCTGATGTCAGTCCTATTTTATAACAGTGGCACTATGCAGTATTTGTCCTTTTGTGACTGAGATATTTCACTTAGCGTAATGTCCTCCAGGGTCACCCATTTTGAATAATATTGCATGAGTTCCTTGTTTTTCAATGTGGCATAGTATTCCAATGTGTAAATATCCAGCTTCTCTATCCATTGGTTTGTTGATGGGCACTTGGGTTGTTTTCAACTCCTTGCTATTGTGAACAAAGCCGCAATAAATCTGGTGTCGTTTTTACAGTCTATTCTGACATCCATTGATGACCTTTGGCTTTTTTCCTAGATGTTATCTTTGATGTCATCCCACAACTCTTCTCATCTGGTCTTTGGTCATTTGTGGTTTTTATGTATCATATTCTTGACATGGTCAAGAAATCAAAAGACATGTTCCATTGGGGAGATCTGCTATTAAGGACCTCTGCATAGTATTAAAGAGCATTATAAGTTAAAGGCTATGGTGTATGTGACCCAAGCCATTGTCTTTTTAATTGCTTCTTATGCATCTGGAAGTTAGACAGTAAATAAGGATGATGGAAGAATTGATGCCTTTGCACTGTGGTATTGGAGAAGAATACTGAATATCCTATGTACTGCCCAAAGATATTTCTTGGAGGAAGTGCGAACAGTGTGCTCCTTAGAAGCAAGGATGGTGAAATTCTATCTCACATACTTTAGGCATGAGGTCAGGAGGGACCAGTCTTTGGAAAAAGACATGATGCTGGGAATGTTGTCATGTGTTGACAACTGAGATTGTAACAATGAGGTCAGGCATCCTGGAGATTGTGAAAGTCATACAACCTAGGGTAAAGCTCAGATCTGCAATTCAGGATCGTTAGAAATTCTAGTTTACTTCTGGGCACAAAACAGCAATGACATATATAGACAAATGACAAATCATGTGACACAAATTAGCAAGTTAATGTCCTATGATTATAAACAGCCTTTTTTTTTCTTAACTTGCCTTGCAAATACTAGCCTCGTTCACTTTCTGAAAGTCTTTCTGTTTTTATTCGGAACAAATAAACATTGTAGTTTGTACATATGCTTGCATATAAAGTGATATGTGCATATACATAGAACAATATTTTATAACACTGGTTACACCATGTTCTTAATTTTTAAACATATCCCTATCAGTATAATACATATGAAAGTTGGGGAAATGACATAGTCAAGAGATTTGAAAACCTTAGGAGAATCTTTGTTTGAATGGCTACACATTAAAAGAAGATAAGAGTATTTTGCAGAAGGAATAAAGTCATGGGAAAGAGATAAGAAATTCATACCCAAAAATATATGAATTCTAGCATATTTTGCCTACAGTGAAAAGGTTCATACAGTTGGGAACAGATGTGAAAGATCGTTTAAACAAGAAATTTTGTGCTAGAAGGTAAAGAAATTCTAATTTGAGAACATAGCTTTTAGAGTATCACAGAGTAATTTTATATGGAATATTTCAGTATAGATTTATAAAATATGCCTTCAAATCTTTTTTAGATGAATGGTTTTCTCTATAAAGTAATGTGATCCCTTGAACCTAGCCCCTGAAGATTATAAAGAATTTGGAGCCTTTGTTGAAGTTGAAGGAATATGCTTTAGGAAATTCCTTGTTAATCACAAAATCAGTTCTGTCTGGTCACTGATGCCCATGGGAAGTGCAGTAGAATTCTTCTAAATGCTTTTAGCAGAAAAAGTGAAAGTTTTTGCAGAATGGAGTTGTGCAGCATTTCCTGATGGTAAACCAAGGACTCTGTGACTACTCCTCTTTCAGCAGGACTATCTTTATCCCCTAACTCATTTAACCTTAGAAGCACCTCTGAGAGTTTTATGAGGTAAATTGCTGGACTAGTTCCCTAAGGAAGAGAAATGGATACAGAGCGATGTGGGGAGAAGCATTAGCTGTAAGTTACATATTTAGAGGCTAATCAGCACAGAGGAAGCTCTGGTAAGTAGTTTCACTGCAGCCCAAAAAGCAGGCAGTTCAAATCCTCCACCCATTCCTTGGGAGAGAGATGGGCAGTCTCCTCCTGTATAATTTACAGCCTCTGAAACTCCACTGCAAGGTCAATTATAAGTCTGTTCAACAGCCCGTAACAACAGTAGTCAACACAGAACTAAATGGAGACGTTGTTCAAAAGCACCTTATAAACAAGAGGATTTTCCAGGATAATAATATTTAGGCAGCATCAGTGAAAACAATTTATACAAGCCAATGTATTAAACCTTTGTAGGAAACAAAAAGTTCCCTGGAGACAAGTCCATTTTCCTTAGATCAGCATTATCAGGAAAACCTAGAAAGGCTTAAGTACCAATTAAGAAACGTAAGAAGGGATCAATTTCACTAGTATCCATCTCCATGCCCCTGTTTTCTCTAAGCAAAAAATTGATATAACTTTGTGCAGTGGTTAAAACTGAGGTATGTTTTCAATCTTTCTCTAAGTCAGACAGTTACCTTAAGCTTTACAAGTCAATAAAGACAAGAAAGACAAAAATCTTTGTGCATCTTGCCAGTAGCAAAGCGAACTTATAATTGGGTTGAATTTGCATTATCTTTAGCATTTATTTCAGTACCATGAGCTGCTAAGTGGTGTGAACGTATATTAATTAAGCCATTTACCAAGATAACATCAAAAATCCTTGCCCTAAAAGTACCTTTTATAGATTTTTTTTTTACTGTTTTTAGTTACTTTTTATTAAGGTATATAGAAGCAGTCACTTGCCAGTGAAAAATATCTTCTCTTATGTGTGATTAGCATGATTTTCCTATAAGTAGGCATGGTTTGCCTACTTAGGCATTTGAGGTACAACAAACTGCCTTTACAACTGTCTGGCTTTTGTTTTTTTACATCTTATTTTTGGTAGTATATAACATAGACTATGCACATAGACCGAGAGACAATTGTCAAAAAAAAACAAGGATAAATTGCATCATTTAAAGTAAAGAAAATTGTGAATTGGAGTGGTATCCATTTACCATACTTTTTAAATCTGTATGGTGAAGAAATAATTGGAAATGTTGGACTATATGAGAAAGAGCACAGTATTATGAATAAAAGTCTTGCTATGAGGAAAAACATGGTTCTGCCACTTGCAACCAGAGACCCACAATCATGAAGACAGGAATGGGAGTTTTATTATATTTACTAGCATGTAAGAGACAAGGGGTCTAAGCTTTGCAAGTCTGACTCAACAAAGGACGGTTCTACTAGGATACTTGTAGGATGAGTTAAAGGCTCACAGGGAAGCTCTCATGTTTATTCAGCACTTTTAGGAGCAAACAGTGGAGTTATCTTTAAAACAGATTATGCAAATTAGCACATGAAGTAGGTCCCCAAGATGACATCTTTCCATTAGCTGTTTAGTTATCATAGGCATGCACTATAGGTTTTCCTCTTTCAAGATACTACCTGTCTAGTTTGGTGTATAGTCATCATGGACCATGGCTTTTCAAGATGGCTGTCCTCTAGAAAGTCATACAGAGGTAATTGGTGTGGCATCTGAAAACTTGGCAGAATCAAAGGCTGTTAAGAGGGAACTTCTGGAGGTAGGTACCGAGGCTGCTAATGTTGGGCCTGGAGATGCGTTCTGGCCTTCTTGGTTTGAACTGTCTCAGGCAAGAGAATACTTTGATTCTGCTCATTTTGTAAAGAGGAGAGTAAAACGGGAAACAGAAAAGTCTGATTCAAAAGCATTGTTGTTATCAGGTGCCCTTGAGTCAAGTACAACTCATAGTAACCCTATGAACCCTATTCTATCCTGTGCCATCCTCACACTTCCTGACACACAAGAGCATATTGCAGCAGTCACCACATCAGTGCACCTGGCTGACAATCTTGCTCTCCTTCACCAACCCTCCACCCTTCCCAGCATCATGTCCTTCTCCCAAAAATAGCTCCTCCTAGCAACATGTCCAAAGTATGTGAGGCAAAGCCTTCAGTCTCTTGCCTCCACCCTTTCTAAAACATGTATTTGTTCTTTTGTTATCCATGGGATGTTCAGTTCTCTTCTCTGACACCACAGCTCAAAGGCATCAATTCTTCTGTTATCCTTATTCACTGTCAAGCTCTCAGATGCATAGCAAGTGATCATAAAGACTATGGCTTGAATCAGACATACCTTAGTTCTCAAATAGACATCATTATTCCTCATCTGCATAATGCAGGCTATTGATGAGTCTCCCTCCAACTCTGATGCCACATTCCTCTTCATAGAGTACAGCTTCTTGAATAATTTGCTCAACATACAGATTACATAGGTATATAGAGAGAATACAACCCTGACATACTCTCTTCTTAATTTTAAACTATACAGAGTTCACCTGCCGTATTTGCACAACAGCCTCCTGATCCAGGTATAGGTTCTGCATGAGCATATTTAAGTGCTCAGGAACTCCCATTCATCTCTATGTCAGCCACAACTTCTTATGATCCACAGAGTCAAATGCCTTTGCACAGTCAATAAAGCACAAATAGACATTCTTCTGGTATTCTTTACTTTCAGACAGGATCAATCTGACATCAGTAACGATATCCCTGGTGTCACGGCCTCTTCTAAATTCTCGTTGAACTTCTGGCATTTCCCTATGTATGTACTGTTTCAGACAGTGTGCTATGAGCAATATATTGAATGACCCAGAAAACATCAAAAGAAGATGGAGGGAATTCAACAGACTTACTGTACTGAAAAGCACTGATTGACACTGAAAATTTTCAGGAAATACCATCTGAACAGGAGGTAATGGTAATAAAGAAAGAACTGGAAGGTACATTGAAGGCACTGGCAAAAAATAAAGCCCCAGCCATCAATGGGATACCAAATTACTTGTTTCCGTTAACAGATGCAGCCTTGAATGCACTCTCCAGTCTGTGCCAGGAAATTTGGAGAACAGTAGTGTTGCCAGTGCATTGGAAGAGGTCCATATTTGTTCCCATTCTCAAGAAGGGTGAAATAACTGAATGTGAAAACTATTGAACAATGTCATTAATATCACATGCAAGCAAAATACTACTGAAGATCATTAAAAGACAGCTGGAATAGTACATAGATTCAAAGCATAACTAGCAGTAATTCAGCTAAAGTTTAAAATTATGTTTTCATTTCCATTCATTGAAAGGCCAATTTTGATACAAGGTCAAAAAGTATTATTATTTTAACAGAAAGGAAGTGTTGCAAGGTGAAGAAGTGGACATTAGCAAATGATTTCTACTTGATAAGAAAGTCTTCCTCAAAATTGTCCTCCTAATTATGGCTGATGTGAGAAGAATGGGAATTCTAGAACATTTAATTGTACTCTTGCAAAACCTACACCTAGAGTAAGAGGCTATTGTACAAACAGAGCAAGGGAACATTGCGTGGTTTAAAATTAGGAAAGATGTGTGTCAGGATTGTTTATTTCCTTTCTCCATACCTATTCAATCTGTATGCTGAGCAAATTATTCAAGAATTTTGACTCTGTGAAGAAAAACATGGCATCAAGATTGGAGGAAGACTCATCAATAACCTTCATTATGCAAATGACACAACCTTGCTTGCTGGAAGTGAGGAGGACTTGAAGGTTAAGCACTACAGCCTTCAAAATGGATTGCATCTTAAAAATTAAATACTATGCAGCATTCAGGAGCAATGGTTTAAAAAATACTGCCTAAATGGGGAGAGGTTGGAAAGCATTATGCTGAGTGAACTAATGAACCAACGCAATCTCATAAGGACAATTATTGCAAAAAAAAGGGATAACTGGTAAAACATGTATGGGAACTCAAGTGTGGGGAGGGGTGGGGATGAGAGTGGAAGCATAATTATAGTTGGAGGTGAAACCACATGGTTGCACATTTGGTTGGTGGAGAGAGAGGAGAAAGGGAATGGGAAGGATCCAGGTGAAAAGACAGGGTAATGACAGGCAAAGTCCAATGGTGATTAATTTTATAACACATGATGGATGAGAATGATTGTATGAAACACAATTATGAATGAAAACTACTGTGAAACTCAATGTGTATGAACTTCGTAAGCACACAAATAAAGAATAAAATGGATTGCATCTCAATATCAAGAAAACAAAAATCCTCACCACTGGACTGATAAGCAACATCCTGGTGGCGAGAAGATATGAAGAAAAATGAAAGAAAAGATGGTTTTGTTAAAAAAGATATGTCCCTGAGAGCAAATGGGTCATTTCTCCCAAAGTAAAGAAGTGGAGAAAAAACAATGGGCCACCATATATACTGGGTAATATAGGAGTTTGGGCATGCTTCTGGGCTTGAATCTGAGCCAATGGGATTGGTAGGTGTAAAGACCCAGAAATGGTACCGTAGGTATAATATTCAATTAGTGGATTTAGAGTAGCTAACAAAAGACATTTTTGCATTGAAAATGCCAAAAAGTGATGATGAGTTGACACAGTGACTGTTTCAGTGGCCTCGAGTATGTCAAAGATGATGAGGATGTCATTGGATAGGACAGTATTCAGATTTGTTGTTTGTAGAGTCCCTGTGAGTCTCCTCGACTCATCAGCACCTAACAACAGCAGTAATAGTTTCAAAATCTAGGGAAGGAAAGTTATGGTAAAATTTTAAATAGTAGATTTGATCTGGGTTCTGGGTTGTGTTTAGTTTTCTCACTAAGATAATTTCATAGTTAAAGAATGTATTGAAAGAATATAAAAAGTAGAAGACCTGTTAGAAAGCTGAATATTGCTTTCTTCACTTTGAATTTGTCTAAAACATCTCTAGTTTCTCTAGTTATATCCAAAATGAAACAGCTCCTTACCTATCCCCAAGCACACTTACACAATGTATACCATATTCATTTCAGTAAATAGCATGACCACCCACAGTGTTACTAAAGTCACTATCCCAAAAATCTTTACATTTTCCTGTTGCATCATTTCCCACCACTAAGTCTAAGGATTCCATCTTTAAACCGTGTTTAGACTTTTCTTGCTTCTTTCCATCTTTCTTACCCCATTGTACTCTCAAGTCGTCATCTCCATGCCTCTACCTCTACAGACAGGGCCTACAGAATAAACTTCTAATTTCATTCATTTCTTGTTGTTGTTAGGTGCCATTGAGTCAAGTACAACCCACAGAGACTTTATGAACAACAGATCTGAACCCTGTCTTATCCTGTGTCATCCTACAATTCCTGACACTCTAGAGCCCATTGCAGCCGTCGCTGTGTCAATCCACCTGGTCCAAGGTCTTCTTCCCTTTGCCGATACTCTACCTTTCTGAGCATCATGTCCCTCTGCAAGGATGAGCCACTCCTCACAACATGCCTGAACAATGTGAGGCGAAGCTTTACATCTTTCCCTCCAAAGAGCACTCTGGCTGCACTCTCTCCAAGACATATTTGATTGTTCTTTTGGCATTCATTTGCTAAGTTTTACTAATACAATTTACTGTTAATTATATGTTAGAGAGTATTTTTCCCCTTTTTATTTTTTTATTAATTTCAATGAACATTTACAGAGATTTTGGATTTCCATTCATTCATTGTTGCACTTTTCTCCCCACCCACCCTCAGTTCGCTCTTCTCTTTGAAAAGTAAAAGAAAAATTCCTTCATTGGTATATAATTCCCCCACTCCCACCCCGAGTATACTCCACTCTGCAACCTTCATTCCAGACTCTTATGATAATCATAATGGCCTAAAATATATTACTTTTTTAAACTGTTCTCTCCCTTATCAGTTTCAGTGCAGTATACATAATTCATCCAGTTTTTCTCATTCTTACCCTAACCCTGATGTCAGTCCCATTCTACAGCAGTAGCACTATGCATTGTTTGTCCTCTTGTGACTGAGATACTTCACTCAGCATAATGTCCTCGAGGGTCACCCATTTTGAATAATATTGTGTGAGTTCTTTGTTTTTCATTGCTGCATGGTATTCCATTGTGTGAATATACCACAGCTTCTCCATCCATTCATTTGTTGATGGGCACACTTAGGTTGTTTCCAACTCCCTGCTATTGTGAACAAAGCCGTGATAAACATGGGTGTGCATATATCTGCTTGGGTGGCTGTTATGGTCTCTTTAGGGTATATTCCCAGTAGTAGAATTGCTGGGTCAAATGGTCTCTCTACTTGCAACTTTTTGAGAAAGCGCCACACCACCTTCCACAGTGGTTGCACCATTTTACACTCCCACCAACAGTGAACAAGGGTTCCAATTTCTCCACAACCTCGCCATCATTTGTTGCTTGCTGTTCTGTTAAATTTTGCTATTCTGACTGGGGTGAGATGATATCTCATAGTTGTTTTAATTTGCATCTCTCTTAGAGCTAGGGATTTTGAACATTTCTTCATGTGCTTGTTAGCCATCTGAATGTCTTCTTTGGTGAAATGTCTGTTCATATCCTGTGCACATTTTTATATTGGATCATTTACCTTTATCTTGTGGTGGTGACAACATTTTCTTTCATTCACAATAAAATCTAATTCTCATATCATAAGTATGGTCTGATTCTTGTCTTCTCTCTAATCTCATCTGTGCACCTCCTCTGTGCATTTACTCTGTTTCTATAACAATGACTTTTTTTAACAGTGACTTTTTGTTTGCTTGTTCAGTCATTCTTTCAGTTTACCCTCAGACAAATCCTATTTATTCTCATCTCTGTGCTTTGCCTCTTGTAAATCTGACTTGAATGCTCATTCACCTATCTTCATTTAACTGTTCCTCCTAATATTCTAAAATTCAGCAGAAATGTCTCCTCAGGGAGTGCTTCCTCAACTACCCTTGTTATTTTTCACAATGCATACATGCCAAAGCTAATACCTCCAACATAATACCTCTAATATACTCTTTAGAGCATTAATAGCATTTATTTATGTTTCTTTAAGTTTGTATTTCCTTGTATCTGCTACTGATTTATTTTTTTCTCTCAGACTCCCATGAGAATTAGGTCCTTGTGCATCATATTAGGTGCATTCCCAGCACTGAGCTCAGTGTCTAGCACATTTCTAGGCTCTCGGTAACAATGTTAGAAATGCTGAAGGAAAGAATGAGAAAAGAAAATTACTAATTTTCCTTCATTCTCCTTCTGAATTTTCAGAATTCTGTTATTATTCTCAGAGGACTACAAATTTCTAGCCTCTGGATCATCCACAGTTATTCAGGTTTAGGAAGTGGACAGTATGTGGGAAAGTGAAAGCTGTATAATTGAGAGGATGATGTAAACCTGAGCATTTCAGTGTTGATCAAGGGACAGAAACCTGAGTGGCAAGAGCATACAGCAAGCTTCCTTCAGCCACACTTGAGTTGAGATTATATGGGATGGGAAGTCTGCAAGAGATTTCCCAGGGACAGCAGCATGATGCCACATCCAAAAGGGAAATAACGCATGGAGCCTCTGGGGGTGGAAAAGAGAAGGAGAAATCAGAAAGGGAGCTGATAATGTTTAGATGACAACTCTCAGTAGCAAAGTGGAGCGTCCCAGAGTCTGAGTTCTAAAGGATAACAATGGTTTAAGATCTTTTATACAGGGTTTGTTTTATACTTACCATGATTTCATGGGTTATATAAACTCGATAGGATGTTAATAACTGAAAACTTGGTTATTTAGGCTATATGTAAAGCAACTGTGTGGGAGAGAATTGGGATTTAATGCCATTGGGCTTTAAACGAATGGTCCCAGTGTACTGTGGAAGAGTAAACAACCTGGAATCCATGTTAGACCCTCAGGGAGACAGAGACCCTCCCTGGCCCATTTATATAAAGGACCTGCACATGTAATTGTCTTAGGTCTCTTTCAGTTCTTAATTTCTGTGATATTTATTTTCTAGACTATTTTATTAATTTTCAGTTAACCTAACCAGAATAACTACTAAGCATCCTTCCAATGTCCGGTTGTGTTATGGATTAATGTAAAAACTCAGTTTGATCAGAACAGTTGTTCCATGCTTAGAGAGGGCCTTGGAAACATTTCCCTGGGAAATCTTAGAAGCATCTTGAGAATTTTTTTTTCTTCCCCAAACCCGAGCATCATTTCCATCTGTGTTAGGGGAATTGTGGGTCCCAAGTGGTGGGCCTGGTGCCTGCGCTGAAGAAAACACAAACTCACACTGGCACTAATTAGCTCCCTTGGTAATGATTTCATCTAAGAGAGTTGGAATTGAGTGAATCAATGATGGTAGAGCTCATCCCAGACCCCTACCATGATGACGGGGTCACATTACAATACTTAAGTTAGTGAAGTGGAAGAAATCTAAATGGCCCAAGACCAGTGCTTCTGAATCCTCATATTTCTTTCTGGAATTGCATTCAAGAATTGTTGGGTTTTTCCTGCCTGGTTTTGGTTTGTTTGTTTGTTTGTTTGTTTGTTTGTTTTTCCCCAGAACTAATTCTGTAAGTTTTAAGCAGATGTATTTTTTAGCATAAAAGACTGTAGCAGTGACCCTTAGACCCTCAATTGAGCTAGATGGTCTTTTAGTTAGAAGAGATGTAAAAGCATAATACACACTGATTGCCCAAATTCAAGTCCTAACTCTGATTCATAAGCTAGTGATGGTATCTAAGCCCCAGTTTTCTAGACTGTCATGCTGACACACAAATAAGTATTGCAGGTATTAATGAAATCATAAATGTGAAACATTCAGAACAGCACTATTAGTGTTATCTCTTCTTGTGGTTGTTGCTTAATACTGCCACTTACATAAATTAACTGTTTGGTCTCTAGAATCAGAAATGCTGAAAAATTGATTAAATGAGAGGTTTATTTTTACTGTGTAACAACAAGTCAGGAGGTCAGCAGTAAGTGGCTTTGGTTTGGCAGCTCAAGGATTCAGGCCTAAGATTGCTGCAGAAATCCTGGCCTTTCCTTGACGGTTTGCTCTTGATTCCATGATTATTGTTTCTCTAGCATTATGTGATCATTCTTGGCAAGAAAGTGAAAGGGTCAAAGGATATAAATCAACTGAATGTGCCCCCTTCCAAAAGAGTTTGTAAAGGTCCTCCATGGCAATATTTGTTGACTTGTCAGGTATTCATATGTTATTCAAAACTATAATGGAGGCTGGGCATTTTGCTGCCCCAGTAAGTCAAAAGTCTCTACATAAAGATGTAATGGAAAATGGGTATTGGATTGTTGTTGTTTTTAGTTGCTTTCAAGTACAACTCAAGGCATTCCTACGAACAAAAGAGCTGAACCCTATCTTATCTCACACCATCCTCATACATTCTAACACACTTGACCCCATTGCTGAAGTTACTGTCCGTCTTTTTGGGGGCCTTCCTCTCTTTTACTGAAGCTCAATCTTTTCAAGCATGATGTCCTTTTCCAAAGAATAGTCTATCCTGAATATAATATGAGAGACATAATATGAGAGACAGAGCTGTGTCATCTTTGCCTCCAGGAAGCACTCTGGTTGAGTTTTTCTCCAAAGCAATAGCTGTCTATTCTCCTGGCAATCCATGGGATAGTCAGTATTCTTCTCCAGCACCACAGCTCGAACACATTGATACTTCTATCATCCTTATTTATTGTCCAGTTCTCAAATGCATAGCAGTTGATTAAAAAGACCATGACCTGAATCAGGTGTACCTTAGTCTTCAAGATGACACCATTGCTCTTAAGTATTTTGGAGAGGTCCTGGACAGTGGATTTTCCCGATGCAGCCAACTGATGGAAAGAGTGAGTAATAGTAAATTTTAAAAGAGAGAGAGAGAAAGAAATTATGAGCCTGTAATGCATACACTTTATTATCAAGTATCCATTATTAGTTGTGTGTGAACATCCTTTATCCTGAATGCTTTGTAGATATGAAAGAACGAACTTCCCAAGTGGTAAAGTCTTCTGTATTTGAGTGTTGAAGAAGGAAACCTTACTAGAGCCACTGTAGTATGAGGTTTTATGAAAGCCAAGTCAAGGAGATTTGATGTGAATATTTGTAAACTGGGAACCAACCAGTTGAGGTTTGAGCTGGGCAAGAATTAATATGCAGGGAAGCTGTGTAAGATTCAGAGACTGCCTTGAAAAGAGATGAGAGTGTGGATGGTGTTGAGGAGCATATGGGAGCCTCCACATCATCTTGGTAGTAACTGGCAGACTCTTCTTTTTCTCATGTACCTGTCTTCCCCAGGCCACAATCTGTTTATTTAATCTGAGTCCTATTCCCAGAGAGCTCTGGTGGCTTAATGATAAGGAATTGTCCTCCCTGCACAGAAGTATATGGTTCAAATCTACTCGCTTCTCCACAAGAGAAGAATGGGCAGTCTCCTTCCATACTATTTACTGCCTCTGAAAATCAGCTTTGGGTTGATTCTGACTCAATGGTACACAACAACAACATTGCCTTCTCATTTCAAAGCCTTTGTACCAATTCACCTTACCCAGGGATGGTATAAGAAACTAATGAATTACATAGAAACATGAAAGGAAGTATTCTTAGTATTCTAATGGTTAGATGCTCAGCTGCTAATCAAAAGTTTGGCTGTTCAAATCCATTGTAGAAAGTCTGCTTCTATAAAGATTATATTCTTGGAAACTCTATGGAGCACTTTTTCTCTCCCCTATAGGTCACTGTGAATCAAGATTGACTCACCTACACAAAGCAGCAGCAATAACAAGAAGCTAGAAAACATCACTCAAATCTCTCTAGTCCAGGATAACTGTATTTTCACTAGTAACAACAAGGAATGTTTTGTAGAAAATAGCAACCTTTCAGCTGTTAAACCTAAAAAGCTCATGGTTGTCAAGTCAGAACTGACTCACTGCAGACCCTCCAGTGAGTTTCCAGAGGCTGTAAATCACATGGAAGAAGATTGCTCATCCTTCCCCTGCATGAACAGCTGGTAGATTTGAACCTCCAGAGGGAGCAGCCTTTGGATTAACTGTGTACCTCACTACAACTAGGCCACCGCAGCTAGTACCTGAGTGGAAGTTTGTAACACCACAACCAACAACAACAACAAATCTCTAAACAAAATAACCCAGTGCCACTGAGTTGACTGTCATTCATGCAGCTCAATAGAACACGGTAGAGCTGCCCCATGGAGTTTCTAAGGCTGTAACCAGCTGTAGAAGCAGATTGCCACAGTTTCTCCCACATAGTGACTGATGTGTCTAAACTCTCAACTTTCCAGGTGGCAGCTGAGCGTTTAACTATTACACTGTCAGTGCTTCTTATTTTGACACGCAAGAATTTTTAAAATGTGTTGTTGCATGCTGTGCAGTCGATTCCAACTCATAGCAACTCTGTGTGCCAGAGTAGATCTGCCCCGTAGGGTTTTCTAGGCTGCTTCTCTAAGGAAGCAGATTAGCAGAGTTTTTGGAGCTGCCAGATGGATTTAAACTGCCAGTCAGTTAGCACCTGAGTGCTTAAGCATTGTGTGACCAGCTGTCTTGTTATATGACATTGAATCGAAATCCAATCATAGCTGACCCACCAGTGGGTTTTCAGAGGCTGTAAACTACATGGGGGAAATTGCTTATTTCCCATGTGGTGTATTCATACTGTATAACTTTGGCTGGGCAACTCAACTCCTTAACCAGTAGGCCATCACACTTCCTTAAAATTAATCTTATAATGAGCTTTACAAAGCAGCCATTTTTTTTTTCTTTCTTCAGTTGCAAAGACTGTTACTTGAAGAGAGAACTTGTCTAAGGACACAACTTTAGGCTCTTAGGTCTAGTCTTTGCTGTGTAAGAGCCTGGATGAGGCTTGGTTGTTGGGGTTTGATTCCTGGGACCTTAGTCCTCAAAGTGACATTGTTTGTTCTTCACTAGTAACAGATTTTTTGCAGCTGATTTTTCCAATGAATTATATCATTTGGTTTCTTGACTCTTGTTTCCATGGGTATTGGTTGTAGATCCAAGTAAAAGGAAATCTTTAAAACTTTTACCTTTCTCTGTTTATCACATTCCTTATTGTTTTTGTTGTAAGGATTGTTTTTTTTGTTCTTTTAATGTTGAGGTTAATCTATACTGATGTTCTCTGAATCTCTGGAGAAGAATATATGTAAACTCACTTAGTTCAACTTGATTTTCCATAGTCTGCAAATAGATTTGAAGAGGGGTACATCTGGGGCTTAAGGAGTTTTGGGGTTCTGTAATGGTGCCACTAGATACAGGTCATTTTCCATCTCCTTTATAGCAAGGCCTGAACATTTCCTCTGAGCTATTCAATCTGGAGAGCTCTAGACTTCCCTTAGCTACTACTTCTTTCTCAGAACTGTCTACTTCTGGACTCTATTCTGGGAACTGAAATTAAGTGGTGACTTGGGGAGGAAAGACAAAGAAAAAGGGAGCCCAGCAAAGATTCAGAAAAAAAAATCAGGTCCATATGTGTACAAACTGCAGGTAGCCTCTTCTCACTGTCCCCACAGCATAGGGCCCCTGGTCCCTCACCACTTCTCCAAGGTAACCAGCTACTATCTCAGGGATTCTGTTCCTCTTCTTGTAAGTCTGTCAGCGCGCACTTTCCGTAAGATGAGCCTTCCGTAAGCACCACCTCTTTCACTCCTGCTTAAGCACTAGATGTTAAAAACACACTTTCTACTCAGCCAACAGTAAAACCTTGTCAAATTAGCCCTAGCAAAGAGTCCCTTGTTTTAGAAGCAGAACTAGTCATGAAATTTGGCTGAATGTTTAATGCTGAAAAATCAAAAGAATACAGCCTTCATTGTTGATTGCATCTCAACATCAAGAAAACAAAAATCTTTACCGCTAGGCCAGTAGGCAAAATCATATTGGATGGAGAAAAGACTAAAATTGCCAGCAAATTAATCTTACTTGGATCCACAGTCAACATTCATTCTAACAGCAGTCAAGAAACCTGAAGATATGTTGCACTGGGAAAAATCTGCTGTCAGGAACCTCTCCAAACTGCTTAAAAACATTACTATCAGTTTAAAGACTAAGGTGTACCTGAATTAAGCCATTATCTCTTCAATTACTTGCTACATATCTGAATGTTGTACAGTGACTAAGGACAACAAAAGAATAATTGATGTGTTTAAGCTGTGGTGTTGGAGAACACTACTGAATAATATCCCGTGGACTGCCAAAAAACAAATCTGTTTTGAAGGAGGTACAACCAGAGTGCTCCTTCAAGACATAGATGGTGAAACTTCATCTTAAATACTTTGGGCATTTTGTTATTAGGAGCTGGTCCTTGGAAAAAGACATCATTCTAGGAAAGGTGCAGGGTCAGAAAGAGACAAAGACCCTTCACAGTAGGAATTGACAGAGTGGCTATATAGCATTGGGCTTTAGCATCTCAGAGAGGATAATAAAGATGGTGCAGGACAGGACAAGTACAGATCTGTTGTTGTAAGGTTACTAGGAGTCATAAACAACTGACGGTTCCGAACAACACCAACAGCATTGAAGAACACAGTACAACCAGAATGTTCCTTAGAAGGGAAGGTACTCAGATTTCATTTCACATACTTTGTACATGTTATTGGGGAGGACAGTCCCTGGGAAAGGGCATGCTTTGGAAAAATAAAGAGTCAACAGTAAAGAAGAAGAACCTCAACAAGATGTAGTGACATAGTGACTAATGGACTTAAGCTCAGCAGAGACTCTGGGAATGGAGCAGGATCGGATAGGGTATCATTCAGCTGTGGGGTTGCTATAAGCTGATGCCTATTCAGTGGCACCTAACAACAGAGATTTGAACATAGTTTTCTGACTAAGAATACAAACCTGGTGATCTACTTCTGAAAATCAACCAGTGAAATCCCTCTGGATTATAATGATCCAATGCAAAACCAGTCACTGATGGCAGAGAACTGGGCAGCATTTCATTCTGCTGTGCATGAGGCTGTCACAAGTTGGGAGTCATCCTGACAGCAGCGAACAGTAACAGGTTCAGAATTAAAGTGAAAGTGCCGTGGTTTAAAAATTAGGATGAATTTAAAGACAGCAACAACAGACCATTAAACCAACCATGTTGTTCTGTACCATAGAGTCGGAACCAACCATAGCTGACCTTACAGCAGGTTTTTGGAGGCAGCTAATAGCACAGGACGAATTTGCTTTCTTTTTTTTTTTTTTACATGGGAGCTTTTTTAACTGCACAGCTCAAAAAGACAGCCCTAGCTAAAAGGGTGTCCATGAATTGAAACTTATTTCTCTGTTGAATGGTTGATGTATTTTAAAATCAATAACATTTTAAATCCTAATATTGGCACACAAACAAAACTGTACTTTGGAAAATTAAGATTGGCTAGAAAATGGAACTAAAGAACAAATACAAGCCTTAAGTTGTAATACTCAAGGATGCTCAAGGCAGAGTGTTGAATGACCCAGGAAACATCAAAAGAAAATGGAAGTACACAGAGGCACTATACCAAAAAGAAATGGCTGACAAAGAAGAATTTCATGAAACAGCATGAACAAGAGTCTATGTTGTTGAAGGAGGAAGTTCAAGCTGCTCTGAAGGAATTGGCAAACAACAAGGCCCCAGGAATTGATGGCATACCAATTAACATATTTCAGCAACCAGAGGCTGCCCTGGATGCACTCACCAGGTTATGCCAAGAAACCTGGAGGCCAGCTGACTGGAAGAGAGCTGTGTTTGTTCCCATTACAAAAAAAAAAAAAAAAGTCACCCGAGAGATTGTCGAAATTATCAAACAATATCACTAATATCACAAGCAAGCAAGATCCTGCTTGGATCATCCAGAAATGAATGGAACAATACTTCATCAGAGAGCTGCCAGATGTGCAGGCTGGTTTTAGAAGAAGCCCTGGCAATAGGGATGTCATAGCCCACATTAGATAGATTTTAGCTGAAAGCAGAGAGTACCAGAGGAATGTCTATCTGTGTTTCATTGACTATGCAAAGGCATATGACTGTGTGGATCACAATACATTATAGCTAACATTAAGAGGAATGGGAAACCCAGAGCACCTAATAGTGCACATATGAATCCTATACTTGGGCCAGGAAGCAGTCATCAGAACAGAGCAAGGATATGTTGTTGTTGTTGTTGTGGTTGTGTCGTCAAGTCACTTGCGACTCATAGCGACCCTATGTACAACAGCCTTAAACTCTGCTTTGTCCTGTGCCAATCACACCATCTCTGATACAGCCATCCCGATTACCCGTGACTGAATCAATCCAGTTCATAAAGGGCCTTCCCCTCCTGTGCTGTCCCTCCACCCCCCCACCGAGCATGATGTCCTTCTCCAAGGACCGGTCCCTCCTTACAACATGTCCAAAGTACATTAGATGGAGCCTCAGAACACTTGCCTCCAGGAAGCCGCCCGGTTTAACCCTCTCCAGGATGAATCTGTTTGTTTTCCTAGCAGTCCATGGTACCCTCAATACTCTTCTCCAGCACCACAGCTCAAAGGCATCAATTCTCCTTCGATCCTCCTTAGTCACTGTCTAACTCTCTGATGCATAATAAGTGATAGCAAAGACCATGACCTGTATCAGATGCACCTTAGTCTCCAGAGAGACACCATTGCTCTTCAGTACTTTGGAGAGGTCCCTAATAGCAGACTTTCTCATCATAATATGTCTTTTCATTTCCTGGGTACTGGTGCTGAGAGTGTTGACTGTGGCGCCAAGAAAACATTGCATGGTTCAAAATCAGGAAAGGAAGTGTCAGGGGTGCATCCTGTCTCCATACCTTTTCCATCTATATTCAGAACAGATTATTCAGGAGGCTTGACTTTTTAAGGAGGAAAGTGACCTCAAGATTGGAGGAACAGTCATCAACAGCCTGCAAAATGTGGATGACACACCTTGCTTTCCAAAGCTGAGGAGGACCTGAAGCATTTGCTGCAGAAGATCATAGACTGTGATCTTCAGTATAGATTGAAGCTCAACATCAAGAAAACAAAAAAAATTCACCACTGTGTCATCTGTCATCATCATAGATGGAGAAGAGATTGAGGTTTTTAAGAATTTCAGCTTGCTTGGTTCCACAGTCAACACCAGCAGTCAGGTAATCAAGATGAATTGCACTGGCAAAGTGTGCTGTCACGGTCATTTGCAAAGTATTAAAAGAGACCAATATCATTCTAGAGACAGGTACACCTGATCCAGACCATGATCTTTGCAATAACCTGCTACAAATCAGAGAGCTAGACAATGACTAAGGATTACAAAAGAATCATTGCCTTTGAGTTGCATAGCTGGAAAAGCGTCTTGAACATACCATGGACAGGGAACAGTCTTTGGAGAAGGACATCATGCTTGGAAGGGTGGAGGGACAGCACAAGAGAAGATGACCCCAGATGAGATGGATTGACACAGTAATTGGCATCGTGGGGGCAAGTGTGTCAGAGACAGTGAGACTGGCTCAATATATAGCACAGGATTCAGAGCTGTTGTTCACAGAGTCACTATGAGTTGCAGGCAACTTGATGGCATAGAACAAGACTAACATCAAAATTCTCAAATGAGAAGCTACCTAGCAGTGTAAACTTTTACCAAAAACTCAGTAAAATAGTATATGAAATGAAATAGTAGATCCTCCATCCCATTCATTCTGTGCTCCTGTTTGCTAATTCATTAACTATAAACATATTATAAATAATGGACCTTAAAGGGTGACCTTCCATAAATAATTCCTAAGAATTAAATATTTGATCCCAGAAGAACTTAAACTAAAAGACAAATTCAGTAATGACTATAGTAGGCATTGTGGCTACCTAAGTAGGTGCAATCAAATTAACCTGTGTCACCTTCTACTTGGTCTCTTTAGGGCCAAAACTTGTTCTTTTCAATGCTCTTGAGTTGATTATGACTCATAGTAACCCTGTGAACAACAGATCTGCATCCTATTATGTCCTGTGCCATCCTAATAATTTCTGACATACTTTAGCCCATTATAACAGTCACTGAGTTAGTATATCTCATTGAAGATCTTCCTCTTTTTTCCTGCACCCCACTGTTCCAAGCATGATGTCCCTCTCCAAGGGTCATCATGGCAACATGTCAAAGCTTTTTCATCTTTACCTCCAAGGACCAATCTGACTGCACTTTTCCAAGGCATATCTACTTTTTCCCTTTGGCAGTCCTCATTACCTTTCCAGGACCCCATCGTGCCATGCTGCCTTGGGCGTCACCTGGGCCCAGAGAAGGCTATGATAGTCAATGATATTCATATGTACTATTGTCTTTATGGAGCTTTGGTGGCCTAGTAGTAAGAATCTGTGCTTGAATCCTGAAGGCACGCAGTTCAAATCCTCTAGCAGCTCCTCAGGAGAAGGATGAGCAGTCTCGTCTCCTCTCATGTGATTAACTGCCTCTGAAAACCTGCTGGAGAGTCAGCTAAGGGTCACTTTTAACGCTATTGTATACAACAACATTGTCTTTAGGATTTACTGTTAAAGATATAACTCCTGTCAGTTTATTGTCTTGGAAAATGATTCGCGTGTTTCTAATTACTTTGAGTTTAGGTGAATATATGTTTGCTTGTTTATTGTTCTTCTTATTAAATACAGCACTTGTCTGTCAGTTTGCTGAACTTGCATAACGTGTGGGTTATGGTGATGCTAGAAGCTAAGTCACTGGTGTTTCTAATTCCCATGGTGGACAGGTTTCAGCAGAGCTCCCAGGTTAAGAGAGACTAGTAAGCAAGATGCATACTTGTAGAGTTTATTATTCAAAATGGCTTTCCTAGCGAATGCATTGACTTTGACAAGCTTATGGGCAGGAATACACAAATAAGGCATATTAGTCTGTCCACTAGGGGATTGGCTAATCTTACCAATCTACAAGGGGATTGGCCTTGCCATTAAATTGAGCAATCTGGCAGCAGAAGAGGGCCTGCACCACTGCCATGAAAGAAGCAGCAAGAGAATATAGCAGGCCCTTCAGGCCCAGAAATCCTTGCTCCAGCCACCCCTATTACAGTAGCAGCCATAGCTAAACTAGAGAATCAACATGAGATAGAGATACATTAGGACTGACTGCTACTACCCCCCCCCCATGGACAGCACCAGAGCTAAGCTCAGAGCCTTTGCCAAAATTTGTTGGACAGCTTGGTGGTGGAGGGAAGCCAATATTGACAGAACTGAGAACTTTGTAACACTGGCCTTAAGCCACAAGGCTCAAGGCTGAGGTGCCTGTGTGCACATTTTGGAAGCTTTCCTGACCGAATTCTACTACTAACCTAGATTATAGCCTTTTCACTTTCCCAGGATGTTTCAGTGTGGTCTGTGAGCTATCACATCAGATTTTGGACCCAGTAAAGTTGTACACTTGGTGTTAGGATGAGTATAAAGGGGACATGTCTGACCTCATGGGAATTGGTTTTGTGTTGCTAATGTTGTTGCCAGGGACAGTTCCTCCTTATGAAGTTGATAAAAGTTCAGATATGGCCATGCCCATGTGACTCTTGCTCTTTTTACAATACTATAAATATTTGATCTCTGAAGACATTTTTCTGGTATTCTCTGCTTTCAGCCAGGATCCAGATGATAACCCTAGTGTCATCACCTCTTTTAAACCCAGCTTGAACTTATGATGATTTGCTTTATATGTACCATTCTAGCCAGTTTGGGGCAATATTCAGCTATATTTTGCTGGCATGTAATATTAATGATATTGTTGAGGAAAAGTAATCAACAAGCTTAAATATGCAGATGGAATAACCTTGCTTGCTAAAAGTGAGGAGAACTTGAGGTGCTTACTGCAGATGATCAAAGACTATATAGCCTTCAGTATGGGTTACACCTCAACATTAAGAAAACAAAAATTCTCACCACTGGGACAATAGACAATATCATGAAATATGGAGGAAAAAAATGAAATTGTCAATGACTTCATCTTACTGGGGTTAGGATGAGTATAAAGGGGACATGTCTGACCTCATGGGAATTGGTTTTGTGTTGCTAATGTTGTTGCCAGGGACAGTTCCTCCTTATGAAGTTGATAAAAGTTCATCCTAACATCCCCTTGTGGACTTCATCCACAATCAGTACACTTACTACCAGCAGTCAGATCCGGAGACATACTGCCTTGGGAAAGTAATCATGGACCTCTCCAAATTGCTGAGAAGCAGTGGCATCAGTCTAAAGTCTAAGGTGTGACTGATTCAGGCCATGGTCTTTTCAGTCTCTTGCTTTGCCTCTGAGAACTGGATACTGAATAAGGAGGACAGAAGAACAATTGATGCCTTTGAGCTGTGCTGTTAGAGAAGAGTACTGAATTTCCCATGGATTGACAAAAGAACAGATATCTCTTGGAGAAAGTGAAGCCTGAGTGCTCCTTGGAGGCAAAGATGACAAAGCTTTGTCTCACATACTTTGGTTAGGCATGTTGTTAGAAGAGGCTATTCCTTGGAGAGGGACATCATGCTTCAAAAGGTAGAAGGCTGGCAAAAGAGAGGAAGACCCTCAACAAGAAGGATTGTCACAATGACTGGACTCAGCAGACTCAGGTAGATCAGAAATTAAGAGGATGGCACAGAATAGGATAAGGTTTAGATCTGTTGTTCACTAGATAGCTATGAGTCATACTTGACTTGATGGCACCTAACAACAACAAAGAAACAAGATTGGCCGTCCACATCTGAAGTAACAGGACTCTAAAAACCCTATAAACAATATAGGGGTAGAGTCCAGATTTGAAGTCACTGAAAATTAAGTGAAAGAGCTACAAGCATCTTTTAACAATTGTAACATAGAACATACAGCATATGAATATAGTAAAACTGGACATGGTAAAAAATTAAATTGAACACGTGAAGATCGGCAATCTAGGCATTAGTAAATTAAGACGGATTGGCCTGGGCTACTCTGAATCAGATGACCATATGATCTATTATGCGGGGAAGTGAAAACTGAAGAAAAATGAGGTTGCATGCATAGTGAAAAAGATAATTTCAAGATCTGTGCTGAAGTACATTTTTGTGATTGATAGGATAGTGTCTTTATGCATGCATGGAAGACCTGTTAATGCAACTATTATTCCACTATATGTACCAACAACTATAGCCAGAGAGGAGACTGAGGATTTCTGCCAACTTTTCCAGTCTAAAGTTGACCAAACATACAATCAAGATAAAGTTGGTCCAATACTAGAAGGGAATATATTGTTTAATTGGAAAAGATAACTCTTTTTAAACTGCCTTATAAGATACCTGAACTTATTAAAACCTGGGTGGGGGTTTTTAAGTTAATGTTATAAACTACAGATCATGTGCTCCAATCTTATAACAATATGAGTCTTAAATCTATTGTCAAGAAGACTTAGCACCTTAGTGAAAACTTTACCCTTCAGAACAGGCTTATACTAGAAATCTCTAGAAAGAAGAGGGGTAGGGAATAACACAAAACCACCCAACAGAATGAGCCATGATAATCTGCCTTGGTTCAGTCCTCTGTTTTCCACAGTGGGTAGGGTATAGGTGTTAATTGGAACCATCAGCTGGAATAATAACAGGCCCATCTGTCTGTATATTTCTTGGTCCTCTAATTTAGTGTAGAGCCCAGAGGACAGCAAATATCATGTCTATCTAATATCAGACCTTCTTAGAGAAGAAGGAGCCTTTTTTTTTCTATGTTGAACTTGAATCCAAGATTACTCACTTGATTAAACTTTTTTAATGTTCCTTGGATATTTTCCCTCTGTATTCGTAGTCTGGCCTTGAGTCCTGTATTTTAAAGGTAACCTAACTTGATTCTTCTCTATGGGCTAAATGCACACTGGTATCAGTGTGACTAATCCTTTAAGAATTCAAGACCATAAACTAGGCTTGGACTTTGAAAGAGTCTGATAACTGGACTTTTGTCTCTGATCACTGATAATGCTTTTAATTTGGAATTGGAGCAATTCTGGTAATAAGTAGAACCTGAGCAGACAGAGTATATCATTGTTCAAAAATAAATAGGGTTCAAATTATATTTTGCCCGTACAAATACAGAACTTAAGACTTTGGCATTTGTTAATACTGTACTTTAGAGCAGAGGTTCCTATATTTCTGAGTTCCAACTGTATCTACTGTTTTACCAATTTTTAATAGTAAATTGTGTTTATTAATTTTCTGTAACGTACTCAGTGTGATATTTTCTCTAAATCTATTACCTGTGCAGAGCAAGAAAACATTGCATGGTTCAGAATTAGGAAGGGCGTACGCCAGGCATGTATCCTGTCTCCATACATTTTTAGCCTGTATGCAGAACAGATTATCTGGAAACTGGGCTCTATGAGGAGAAATGTGGGGTCAGGATTGGTGGAAGATCTATCAACAATCTGCATTATGCAGATAACACAATCCTGCTTGCTGAAACTGAGGAGGACCTGAAGCACTCGCTGCAGAGGGTCAAGGACTTCAGCCTTCAGTATGGACTGAGGCTCAATGTCAAGAAGACAAAGATTCTCACCACTGGACCAGTTGGCAGCATCAGGATGGATGGTGAAGAGATTGAGATTGTTCACAGCTTTAGTCTGCTTGGCTCCACAGTCAACACTCTTGGCACCAGCAGCCAGGAAATTAAAAGATGTATTGCGATGGGAAAATCTACTGTTAGGGACCTCTCCAAAGTACTGAAGAGCAATGGTGTCTCTCTGGAGACTAAGATGCGTCTGATACAAGCCATGGTCTTTGCTATCACTTGTTATGCATCAAGGGAGTTGGACAATGACCAAGGAGGATAGAAGGAGAATTGATGCCTTTGAGCTGTGGTGCTGGAGAAGAGTAATGAGGGTACCATGGACTGCTAGGAAAACAAACAGATTCATCCTGGGGAGGATTAAACCGGGCAGTTCTTTGGAGGCAAGAATTCTGAGGCTTCGTCTAACACACTTTGGACATGTTGTAAGAAGGGACTGCTCCTTGGAGAGGGACATCATGCTTGGTAGGGTGGAGGGACAGTGCAGGAGGGGAAGGCCCTTTATGAAGTGGATTGATTCAGTGACTGGGGTAATCGGGATGGGAGTGTCAGAGACAGTGCGATTGGCACAGGACAGAGCAGAGTTTAGGGCTGTTGTACATAGGGTCGCTATGAGTCGTAAGTGACTCGATGGCACATAACAGCATAACAACGCATAGCCATTTTACTGCCTTAAAGGATTTATCTATTATTTATTTATTATTACTTCTCTTCAACTGAATGTACTAAAATAAATAAAATAAAAATTATTAAACCCCAATTAGATATATTGGTTGTTAGTGGTTCTGAGCCCAAGAGTAGAAAAATTAAAATTTAAAGAGCAATTAACCACGTTTAAAGACAAGCCATATTGAAACTTTCACTTCTCAAACAGGTTAAATTGAAAAAGAATTTTCTCTCTGTTAAAGAATTTTTCCAATTTTTTCATATATTTTTCCTACAGCCCTTTGTATACATTATGTTTCATGCCTGTAGATTGTGTTTTATACACTCTTTCATTTACATTGTGTTTTGTTCATGTACATTGTATAGTATACATCCATATACATTGTATTATATATAATTAATTACTGTTAAGCTATACATAGTATCACCTTTCAGAAAAATGCTTGTCTGTCAGATATTGTTCTAAAGCTGAGCATCCAAATTAAGACAGTATAGAAAAAAAGGATTGACCATCCACTTCTGAAGTAACAAGCCTTTGAAAACTCTGTGTACAATAGAGCAAAACCCTTAGAGTAGATGAGCAGATAAGGCACATGAGGAACTGGGAAACCCCAGAAAGAACAATTTTAAGCAAACATGAATGACAGGAATGTGGATGAGAAACATGAATGCAGGAAATTGGACATTATTAAGAAAGAAATAGAATGCATAAATATTGACATACAGGGAGGCACTGGTGAAATGAGATGGATGAGCATGGGACATTTTGAGTCAGACAACCACATTATCTACTATTTTGGAGGTGATATGGTGAGGAAAAATGGGATTGCATTCATAGTTTAAAAGGTCATTTCTAGATCCATCCTGAAATACAGTGTTGTGAGTGAAAGGATAATTGTTGTTGCTGTGTACCATAAAGTAATAACTGACCCATAGCTGACCCTCTGGTGAGTTTTCAGAGGGAGTAATCGCACAGTAGGAGATTGCCCATCCTTCTCCCACCGGAGCAGCTGGTGACCTCGAACCACATGCCTTCGGGATTGTAGCACAGCTTCTTGCCACTAGGCCACCAGAGCTTCATGCATACAACGAAGTCTGGGTCATACCCCTGTCAGTTATATGTGCTAACAACTAGCGCCAAAGAGGAGGAAACAGCTGATTTCTACTAACTTTTGCAGCGAGAAATTGAAAGAAGGTGCAACCAATACTCATTAATAATAATGGGTGACTGGAACGTTAAAAGTTAGGAACAGGGAAGAAGGATCACTGGTCAGAAAGCATAGACTTGATGACAGAAATGAGACTGGAGATAGAATGATAGAATTTTGTACAGTCAATGATTTATTCATTTCAGAGAACTTTTATAATAAACATAAACAGCAACTGTACACATGGACCTCACCTGATGGTAAACACAGAAATCAGACTGAATACATCTGTGAAAAGAATCACAGAAGAAGCTCAATAACAGTTGTGAAAACTAGGCTAGGTGCTGATTGTTGAACAGACCATCAACTATACATATGCAAGCTCAAACTAAAGCTAAAGAAAATTAAATCAAATCCACAAAAACCAAAATTTGACCTGGAGTCTATCCCACATGAATTTAAATATCACCTCAGGAACAGGTTTGAGGCTTTGAACTCTTAAGGAACCAGATGAGCTTTGGGAGGATATTAAGAATATAATTCATGAAGAAAGCAAGAGGTTATTGCAAAGACAGAGGAGGAAGAAAAGACCAAGATGATGTCAGAAGACACTCTAAATAAAGCATTAGAGCGCCGAGAAGCCAAAGCAAAGGGAAGGAATCAGAAAGTTAAGGAAAGGAACAGAAGATTTTAAAGAGCAGCTCGGGAAGACAAAGTATCATAATGAAATGTGGAAAGAGCTCAAGTTGAAAAACCAAAAGAGCTGAACTCGCTCAACATTTCTTAAACTGAAAGGACTAAAAACCAAATTGAAGCCTCAAGTTAAGCAATACTTAAGGATGCTATGGACAGAATATTGAATGATCCAGGACACATCAAAAGAAAATGGAAGGAGTATACAGAGTCATTGCATCAAAAAGCATTGACAGATATGGAAGAATTTCAAGAAACAACATATGATCAAGAGGCAGTGGTGATGAAGGAGGAAGTTCAGGCTTCTCTGAAGGACTTGGCAAAAAGTAAAGCCCCAGAAGTTGATGGAATACCAATTCACATATTTCAGCAAATAGATGTAGCCCTGAATGTGCTCACCAAGTTGTGCCAAGAAATCTGGAGGACAACTACTTGGCCAACCGGCTGGAAGAGATCCATATTTATTCCCATTCCAAAAAAGAGGTGACCAGAGAGAGTGTGGAAATTATCAAACAATATTACTAATATCATACACTAGCAAAATCCTGCTAAAGATTATCCAGAAAAGACTTGAACAGTACATTGACAGAGAACTACCAGAAATACAAGGTGGATTTCGAAGAGGTCATGGCACTAGGAACGTTATTGCCAATGATAAATGGATCGTGGCAGAAAAGGGTGTATCAGAAGAATGTATATCTGTATTACATTGACTATGCAAAGGCGTTTGACTGTGTGGATCACAACAAATTGTGGCTCACCTTAAGGAAAATGGGAATCACAGAACACTTTGTAGTGCTTATACAAAACCTAGACTTGGATCAAAAAGCAGTCCTCAGAAAAGAGTAAAAAAAAAAAAACTGCATGATTCAAAATCAGGAAAGGAGTGTGTCAGGGATACATCCTGCCCCTATACCTTTTCAATCTGTATGCAGAACAGTTCATTTGGGAAGCAGGGCTTTAGGAGGAGAGGGGTGGCATCAAGACTGGAAGAAGACTCATTAACCATCTACGAAATGCAGATGACACAACTTTGTTTGCTGAAACTGTAGAAGACCTGAAGTGCTTGCTGCAAAAAGTCAAGGATTTTTCAATATGGATTGAAGCTCAACATCAAGAAGACAAAGATTCTCACCACTGGGCCAATTGGAAGCACCATGATAGATGGAAAAGAGATTGAGGTTGTTAGCAATTACAGCTTGCTAGGATCCAGAATCAACACTCTTTAACACCAGCAGTCAGGAAATCAAAAGATAAATTGCACTGGGAAAATCTGCTGTCATGGACCTCTCCAGAGTACTGAAGAGCAATGATGTCAGTCTAAATACAAAGGTGTGCCTCATCCAGGCCATGGTCTTCTCAATTACTTGTTATGCTTCAGAGAGCTATTCAGTGACTAAGGATGACGGAATATAATAGATGCCTTCAAGTTGTAGTGCTGGAGAAGAGTATTGAGCATACCATGAACTGCCAAGAGAACAAATGGGTCTATCCTGGAGAGAGTGAAGCCAGGTTGCTCCTTGAAGGCAAGGATTTTGAAGCTCCATCTCACATACTTTGGCCATGTGGCCAGCAGGAACTAGTCCCTGGAGAAGGACATCATGCTTAAAAGAGTAGAGGGACAGCACAGGAGAGAAAGACCATGAATAAGATGGACTGACAGAGTAACTGGGGTAGTGGGGGAGGTATTGCTGAGACAGTGTGACACAGGATAGAGCAGAATTGAGAGCTATTGTAACAGGGCTGCTACGAGTCGCAGGTGACTTAATGGTACATAACAACAACATGCTTTAATGCCTGTTACCTTTCATATCATTGTGGAGTCTTTCCTATTCCTTCATCCCCTCATCCTCCCACTAACTCCTGCTATCCTAGTGATTTCCCTCCTGCCTGCCTTTTCCACCTCCTTCTCCCTTTCCCTTCCCCTTCTGAACATTTATACAAGACTTTTTCAGTTATCCTCTATTTTTACAATAATAGTCTTATGTAGTATTTGTCCTTTTGGGACTGAGTTAGTTCACTCAGCATAATACTCTCTGGACTTTCTCATGTTATATAGTATTTTACAAAATAATTGTTCCTTAGTGCTATAAATTCCATTGCATGAATGTACCATAATTTATCAGTCCATTTGTTGATGAGCATTTGGGATGTTTTCATGTTCTTCTATTGTGAATGAGGCTGTGCACATAAGTGCACATAATTCCATTTGTGTCTCAATTAGATTTCCTTGGGTTCTATTCCTAGAAGAGCTGAGCTGAGTCATATGGCATTCTATGTTAAGCTTTTTGGGGAATGACCAAACTGCCTTCCAGAGTCGTCGTATGATTTTACAGTCATCAGTGCATGAGAGTTCCAGTATCTCTAACTCCTTTCCAACATTTATTGCTTGCTGCCCTGTTAAACTTTGCTACTGCTACTAGGATGAGATGCATACATAGCAAGTGACTGAAAAGACTGTGGTCTGAATCAGGCACATCTTAGCCTCAAATTGGCATCACTGCTCCTCAATAATTTGGAATATTTTTGTTGTGAGCTGGACATTGACGAAGGATGACAGAAGAATTGATGCCTTTGAATTGTGATGTTGAAGAAACATGC
The DNA here is from genome assembly GCF_000299155.1 of Elephantulus edwardii. Lineage (NCBI taxonomy): Eukaryota > Metazoa > Chordata > Mammalia > Macroscelidea > Macroscelididae > Elephantulus > Elephantulus edwardii. The sequence continues at coordinate 12,141,104 of NW_006399807.1, read as the reverse complement.
TAAAGATCCCTTCAACTGCCAAAAGAACAAATAAGTGTGTTTGGTACAGCCAGAGCGCTCCTTGGAGGTAAAGATGATGAAGCTTCATCTCACGTACTTTGGGCATATTGCTAGGACAGGTTATTCCTTGGAATGGGACATCATGCTTGGGAAGTGGGAAGGAGGAATGGTGAAGAAGACCCTCAGCCGGGTGGATTGACACAATGACTAAACCAATGGTTTCGAGAGTGTCAGAGATTGTGAGGATGGTACAGTATAGTATAGGGTTCAGATCAGTTGTTCATAGGGTCGTGATGAGTCATACTTGACATGATGGCATCTCACAGCAACAACAACTGGAGTGAGATGGAATCTTTTTGCTATTTTTTTTTTTTTTGCATCTTTCTGATTGTCAGTGATTTTGAACATTTCTATGTCTCTGCTGGCCATCCAGATGCCTTCATTGGTGAAGTCTTTTCATGTCTTTTACCCATTTTGTTACTGGGTTGCTCATCTTTATCTTGTGGTGGCCTTATAGTAGTTTGTAAACTTTCACTATGAGACTCTTGTCTAAAACATCATTTCCAAGTATTTTTTCCCACTCTGTAGGCTTTCCTTTCACTCTTGGAAAAAAAGGTTTTATGGATACAAAACCTTGATTTTTAGGTCACGTTTGTTGATTTCATCCTCTTCCTGGTTGTTCATTTCTGGCTATATTTGCAAGCCAGGTCTACTTATGCCATAGACTAGAGCTTCTAATTTGGTCCCTTTTTGTCTCTTATGATCCTTATAGTTTTGGGATTTATCCCTGGGTCTCTGATTCACCTTGAGTTGATTTTTGTGTATGCTATGAGAGGCGGATACTGTTGGTTTTCAGCAGGTAGATGCTCAGTTTTGCCAGCACCATTTGTTGGGGAGGTTGTCATTCCCCAATTTGATAAGTTTTGTTTCTTTGTCAAATACTGTAAAAGTAGAAGGATAGCCAATAAAACATATATGGGAACTCAAAGGGGTGAGGGTGGGAGTGAAAGGGTGAATATGGGTAGGGGTGAAACCACAGTGTTGCACAGTATGGTGAGTGGAGGGAGAGGATGAAGGACATTGGAAGGATTTGGAAGAAAAGGTCCAATGATGATTAAATTTATAAAATGTAACACATGAGAATTATTGTATGAAATACAGTATGAATAAAGAATAGTGTGAAATACGATCATAGAAACTTTGTAAGCAAACCAATATAAAATTAAGGAAAAAAAACACCCACCACTAATTGAGCATAGATGTTGTTGTTGTTATGTGTCATCAAGTTGCTTGCAACTCTCAGCAACCCTATGTACAACAGCTCTGAACCCTGCTCTATCCTGTGCCAACCTTATTGTCTCTGACACACCTACCCCCATTACCCCACTGAATCAATTCCTCTTATCAAAGGTCTTCCTCTCCTGTGCTGTCCCGTTTCTTTCCAAACATGATGTCCCCTCTCCGAGGACTGGTCTTTCCTTGCAACATGCCCAAAGTATGTCAGATGAAGCCTCAGAATCCTTGCCTCCAAGGAACAGCCTCATTTCACCCTCTCCAGGATGAACCTATTTGTTCTCCTGGCAGTCCACGGTATGTATATTCAGTACTCTTCTCCACCACCACCTCACAGGCATCAATTCTCTTTTTATCATCTCTAGTCATTGCAGTTCAGTTTGGGAGGTTGTCTGGAGCAGCTGGATTCTACAAAGGTTTGTTTTCTGGTTCTGGTGAGGCTGGAAGGGAGGGCGGGGGGGGGCAATATTTACTCGCCATTGGGTGTGAGCCAATTGGATTTGACTTCCTATATAAAAAGGTATCTACAACTCGACAGCACTTAACAACAGCATCAAAATAGAGTTCTGTTGGGCTAGTGGATAAAAAGTTACGCTATCAGGCCAAAAGTGGGTGATTTTAATCTGTGACACTCAGGCCTGGTTTCTTTATGTTGTGCTTCAATTCATATTTAAAGCTGCAGTTCTTGACCTTCCTCAGTTTCAGCAAGTAGGGTTGCATCATCTGCTTTAATGCAGGTTGCTGATGAGTCTTCCCCCAATCCTGATGCCACATTGATTTCTGGGTTCCCAGTTCTATTCCATTGGTCTACACATCTGCCATTGTACCAATACAATTGTTTAATAGGTTTTGAGATCAAGGAGTATACCTCTCACCTCATTTTCATTTTTCAGAAGAGCTTTGAATTCTCTTCCCTTTCCAAATAAACTTTTTTTCAGTTGCCTCATAGTAGTTTCTCATAGTAGTGTTTTGTAGTTTTCCTATAAAGGTTTTTTTGTGTCTCTAGGTAGGTTTATTCCCAACTGTTTCATCTTGTGATTGACTATTGTTAATCTTACTGCTTTCTTAGTTTCTTTTTCCATGCTTTTTGTTGTTGTTGTTGCTGTAGTGAAGTCCCACAGATTTTTCTTATCTTGCCATTCTACTAAACAGGTCTGCTATGTCTAACAGGACTGGGGTTTTGGGGTTTTTGTTTGTTTGGGTTTTATCTTTGGATTTTCTGTATATACCATGAAACCATCTGCACACAGCAACAGTTTTATGCCCTTTTTGCCAATTTGGCCATCTCTTCTTTTTTTTAACTTACTGCCCTACCATGTTATTTCCAACACAGTATTGAATAGGAGTGGTGATAGTGGGCAACTTTGCTTGATCCATGTTTGTCAGAAAGGAATTTAGTCTTTCTCCATCAAGACTGATTTTGGCCCTTGGTTTTGTGTACATACTTTTCACTGTGTCATGAAAATTCCCTTCTATTCCTATTAAGTATTTTAATCGTGAAGGATTGTTGGCTTTTTTTAAAAAGGTCTTTTCTACATCAATTCATAGGGCCCTGTGGTTCTTGTTCTTCAATTAATTAATGTGAAAAATTGTTAACTTTTTAATATTTTAAACCATCTGTGCATTATCTGTTATGAATCGCACTTGGTCATGAATTATTTTACACACACACACACACACACAATTTTTGGATTCTCTTGGTCAGGATAAGAATTTTTGCATTTATGTTCATGAGAGATATTGGCCTATAGCCTGGTTTTGGTGTTGAGGTAATGTTTATTTCATAGAATGACTGTGGGAGTGTTCCTTCTTTTTATATTTTTTAAAATCATTTAAGTAGAATTGGTGATAATTCATCTTTTAATGTTTGGTAGGATTCTCCTGTGATGCTCTCTGGGTTCAAGTGTCTTACTTTCTTACTTTTGTCTGTGTCATTTTTGGTAGGATGTGAGTTTATAGAAATTTGATCATTTTCTTTAGGTTTTCAAATTTATTGGAGTATAGCCTTCTATAATATTGTTACTATTGTTTTTATGTCAGCTTGTTTTGTTTTGATCTTGCCTTTCATTTATTTGAATTATTTTTTTTTCTAACTTTACCAGTGGTCTATTTTTATTGACCCTTTCTTTTGTTGATGGTTTCAGTTATTTTTCTCTCCTGTTGATTTCAGCCCTTGTCCTTTATTCTAGAGAAAATGGATTAGCTTGTTGTAATTTTTCTACTTGCTGGAGGTGTAGCTTATTTTGCACCTTCCTTTTTTTTTATTTTTTCATTTATATACCTATTACTGTGAATTACCACCTGAGGACTGCTGTAGCTGTTTAAATTAACTTTTTATTCTCTAGTCTAGTAGTGCACAAGCAGAGTGTTACTTACCTTCCATGTGGGTAGGGTATTTATCATTCATCCTCTTGTTACTCACTTTAGGTCTATGGTCTTTGAAGATACTTTGTATTTATTTAAATGTTTGTTGTATTTTGTTTTGAGGTTTTTGTTTTAGTTGTTGGTTTGGTTTTTTTGGGTGGGTGGGTTTTTTTGTTTTTTTTTTGTTTTTTTTTTAATTTTGAGGCTTTCTTTGTGTCCTAATACATGATCATTTCTGGAGAATGTACCATGTGTACTTGAGAAGAAAGTAAATTGAGTTTCAGCTAGGTGAAGTACCCTGAAAATTAGGTCTAGCTGAATAGTTCTTCAGCATCTTTTTCTGTTTCTTTTGAGATGACCTGTCCTTCGTTGAGAGTGGTGTGTCAGAGGCACCTATTACTGTTGTGGTACTAGTTCTTTCTTCAAATCTGTTAATCATAACTTTAGGTATTCTATACAAAGTTCTGTCTTCTTGATCTTTTGTGCCTTTACTCATTTTCATTGTGAAGTCTATTTTATCACTCCTGCTTTTATAGATCCATTTGTTGTTGTTGTTATGTGCTATCAAGTCGTTTGCAACTCATAGCGACCCTATGTACAACAGCCCTAAACCCTGCTCTATCCTGTGCCAACCTCATTGCCTCTGACACTCCCATCCCGATTACCCCAGTCACTGAATCAATCCATCTCATAGAGGGTTTTCCCCTTCTGCGCTGTCCCTCTACTCTACCCACCATGATGTCCCTTTCTAAAGACCTGTCTCTCCTTACAACATGTCCAAAGTATGTCAGATGAAGCCCAAGAATCCTTGCCTCCAAGGAGCAGCCTGGTTTAACCCTCTCTATGATGAATCTGTTTGTTTTCTTGGCAGTCTATGGTACATTCAATACTCTTCTCAAAGGCGCCAGTTCTCCTTCTATCCTCTCTAGTCATTGTCCAACTCTCTGATGCATAACAAGTGATTGCAAAAACCATGGCCTGTATCAGGCGCACCTTAGTCTCCAGAGAGACACTGCTGCTCTTGAGTACTTTAGAGAGGTCCCTAACCACAGACTTTCCAATCACAATACGTTTTTTGATTTCCTGGCTACTGGTGCCAAGAGTGTTGACCGTGGAGCCGAGCAAACTGAAGCTGTGAACAATCTCAATCTCTTCGCCATCCATATTGAAGTCCATATTGAAGGCTGCAGTCCTTGACCCTCTGCAGTAAGTGCATGAGGTCCTCCTCAGTTTCAGCGAGCAGGGTTGTGTCGTCTGCATAATGCAGATTGTTGATAGATCGTCCAACAATCCTAATGCCACGCTTCTCCTCATAGAGCTCAGCCTCTCGGATAATCTGCTCTGCATGCAAATTGAAAAGGTATGGAGATAGGACACATCTCTGGCGTACACCCTTCCCAATTTTGAACCATGCAGTGTTGCCCTGCTCTGTTCTGACTACTGCCTCTTGGTCCAAGTATAGGTTTTGCATTAGCACGATTAAATGTTCTGGGATTCCCATTCTTCTCAGAGTCAGCCACAGTTTGTTATGATCCACACAGTCAATCAATGAAACACAGATAGTCATTCCTCCGGTATTCTCTGCTTTCAGCTAAGATCCATCAAACATCAGCTACAATATCCCTAGTACCACGACCCCTTCTAAACCCAGCCTGGACTTCTGGCAGTTCTCTGCTGATATACTGTTCCAGTCGTTTTTGGATAATTTTCAGTAGAATCTTGCTTGCATGTAAAATCAATGATATTGTTCTGTAGTTTCCACACTCAGTTGGGTCATCCTTCTTTGGGATGGGAACAAATATAGACCTCTTCCAATCAGTTGGCCAAGTGGTTGATCTCCAGATTTCTTGGCACAACTTGGTGAGCACATAGATCCATTTACTTGGTGTGTTTTATTTCCCCACCCTTTGATTTTTTTTCTTTCTTCTTGTTTCTTATATGTATTTTATAGGCAACATATTGATGGGCTTGGGTTTTTTAATTCACTGCTACTTCTCTTAACTGGGACACAGAAGCCATTCACATTAAGTATGATTAATGACAGGCCATTTTATCCACTTTGCTGCCTCTGTGTTAAGGACTCCCCTTAGTATTTCTCATAGAGTTGGTCCTGTTTTCACAGATTCTCTTAAGTTCCTACTTTTTGCAAATGACCTAATTTCTCCTTCATATTTGATGAACAGCTATGCTAGGTACAAGATGATTGGCTAGCATTTTAGCCTCTGTAAATGCCATCCTATGTGTGAGGCAGTTCTGGCCTAGTAGCAAGAAGCTGTGCTGCAATCCCAAAGGCACATGGTTCAAGGCTACCAGCTGCTCTGCAGGAGAATGGGCAATCTCCCCAATTACCCTACTAGAAGGTCAGCTAAGGGTCAGTTCCAACTCTATGGTACACAACAACATATGCCACCCCATTGTCTTCTTGCTCACAGTTTCTACTGAGAAATCAGAACTTAATCTAATTGTTACTGTGACTAATTGTAGGTGACTATTTTTCTCACACTGCCTTTAGGGTTTTTTTTTTCCTTAACTTTGGGGATTTTTTTGTAATTTTTATTTTAATAAATTTAATGAACATTTACAGAGATTTTGGATTTCCATTCATTCATTGCTGCACTTCTCTCCCCCCCCAGTTAACTTTGATTGTGGACAATTTGACTGTGATAAATCTGAGGTCTAATCTGTTTGTAGTTCACTGAGTATTTCACATGTGGATTTCCTTTCACGATACCTGAGTTTTTTCAATTTTCTCAGTATTTCCCTCACCTCCTGTTCTGGAATTCCAATGCATGTATTTTCTATTTGATGTTATTCCTCATGGCTCTAATGTTTTCTTCATTTTCCTTCTGTCTTCTCCCTGTTTTTTGATTCAGGTAAGTTTCCATTAATGTTTTCTTCAGTGAAATGTCTTCTAGTTCACAGATTTTTATGCCCCTCCCCGCACATGTTTAAAAGTTCTGCATTTTGGTCCTGATAGTCTGGATTGCAATTTTCATGCATTTATCTTGTTTCTTCTAGTACTATGTTGATTACAACCTGTCTTGTGATGACTTCATAATTCTTATATCTTATGGTTTCAACTCTTTTTCCTGTCATTTGTGACTTCTTCCTGAGCCTTTCATGTAACTCCATGTTGATATATTTCTTCTGCCTCCCTGTTTACGGGATATTTATTGGGTAGGTGGTCTGGTCTGCTTCTTTAGGCCACTTGTTTGGGGTTTTTTTGAATCTGCCTGCTGCTTCCCTTGACATTATATCAAGTTCTTTTTCGTATGTGTGAGACAGTTCTGTAAGTTGTTATCAGGGTTATGTTTATGATACTAGTGATAGAGATGGCAGATTTTAAGTGTTGCCCTCAACTCCTCTGTGGGCCATTCTGCTTCCTGTTGCAAGATTCTTATCTGGTTATTCTTGGAGGGGCAGGGAGCTGGAGTCTCCCTTTGACTGGCTTTGGTGGGCTCTCTGCTCTTTTCTGTAGTTTAATGGGCAGGAGTGATATTCCCAGATGTAGACAAAGTCCCAGGAATTCTGCCTGGGATATTTTGCTCAGTGAAAAGGCCCAGGGAAGTGGCAAGGTCCCAGCAGTACAGCTCGCAAGTGTGGATGCCAGCAGCCAACCCATGTACCTGTCTCCCGTGACTGGCTGTCGTTGGTGCGGTCAAGTATGACTCATAGCAACCTTGCATAGCCAACCTGAACCTGAACCTATCCTGTGTCATCTTCATCTCTGAAGCCCATTGCTGAAGTCACCGTATGTCAGGTCCGTCTATCTCGTGGAGGTCTTTGTCTCCGTCTCTCCGACACCCCAGTCTCTCCAAGCATGATGTTTTTCCAGTGAATAGCTTGTGCTCAGACATGTTTTCAGAAATATGACCCCATGATTTTAATCTCCCATGTTGAAGACACTATGTCTTCTGGTCAAGTATAAGACATTATGTTAGTATACCTGGAAAAAGCTTTTCAGTTCATCTTTGTCTTCATTCACACTAAAGTTAAATTTAAAGTATGGATAAATAAGCCCAAACCATGGGCCAAAGTATAGACCTTGCTAATTTAGTGAACTCCACTTCATTTAAGCTAAACTGTTGATGTCTTTAAAAGGAAAACAAATAACGCCACTAATGAAAAACCTCAACTCAAAAAAAGGCCACTGCTATGGACTTCATTCTGACCAAAATCACATGTTTTTCTAAAGTGGGTGCAGCAGCAGCACCACAAAATAGTCCTAAAACTGAGCTTTTGTTAAAAGCTTCATTAGGACTCTGTCATGATCTACCACGATTCTTGGATGTCTCTTGGATCAGTCTGTGGATTCCATACCATGATATCCGCCTCTTATAAATTCATGTGTTTATCTTTCAGGTTCAGTATTTCTTCAAGATCTTGGATAATTAGCACTAAGGAAAACAAAGTGATGGATTGGGACTTTCAGACACGAGACAGCCACGCACATGAGGAATGTGTTCATTCTTTTATTGTCCATTGTTTTAACCTGACTGAATACAAGATCAACAAGAGCACTGTACTCCTGGCAATTATTACATATGTTAGAACATGGATTTTGCACTTTTAACAACATTTAACACCAGTCTATGGGGTACTGCATTGCTTTTTATAAAGTTCAAAATAAAGATTTATTTTCAAACAAGTGACTTTGGTTTAGTTCATACATTATACTTTTTCTTGCAGAAAAAAATAAAATTGTACAACTGCATAAATATAAAATTCTTCCACTATGAAAATGGTTAAAACATTCATGAAGACACAGCACCAGCATGTGATGCCTCCAGAGAAAACAGGAAAGTAAAAAGAAAATGTACAAAGCAAACTAATTAGCCTGACCACTAGCCAAAGTGTCAGGCTGATCCAGGTTTTACACACGGCTTCAGAGCACACTGGAGGACAAAGAAAAGATGGCAAGACAGCACTCGGTACAAAGCACAACACAACCCATCAGCTTTGTGTGTTCTTCTGTAGTGTCACTTAAAATGTAAAGGGCAGTTCCCCATGACAACCCACCCACCCCAGCCCCAGGAGAGAAAGGAAAGACATACCTAACGCCACAGGAAAAAGACTATGGAGTGTGTTAAAAATGCTCATTGATGGGCCATTATCGTTGAGAGAGCCAAACCCCCCCCCAAAAAAAGGAAATATGTTACCATGCCAGTTTTATTCCCATTGAATATTTACACCTTGGACAGCAAACCTTGCTCACATAAAGTAGAAAACAGATACAATAAAACATGGCTTGAAAAATGACCAGAGTATGCACCTATAGTACTGTACACTAAATAAAATACACAAGGTAGCAATACTTAGGGGCCAGAAACACTGCTTACTACAAGTCAGTTATGGAATCATAATTTACAGTAAAAATGGGCACGCCCAA
>NW_006399807.1:12112034-12131888 GCF_000299155.1 Elephantulus edwardii | reverse complement strand
GGGAAAGATTTGTGCTTGTGATCAGCTCTTAATTTCAATTTTTAAATCAAAGCGTCCCTGAAAACGGTCTTTCTCATTGTACCCAATATTTTCACCATACGCCTTACACTCAACACGAATTTCAGTGTCCATGGTGAGGTTGGTGAACTGTGCGGCCAGCAGAGGCTGCAGGTACTTGGGCTGCAGAAGCTTGCCGTAGTAGGGGTAGTACTGCAGAGGAAAACCAGGGTAGCCGCCTAGTCCATAATATTCCACGTTTCCAACTTTATCCTTATCTTCATCGCGCTAAAGACCAGAGGGGAAAGACATTTTAATGGTTTACATCTTGGATCACTGCTTGCATACACAGAAGTCTTAGCGAAGTCTAAGAGAAGTCACCCTCTGGCATGCCTGGCTCCTGTCTCTCCCAGAAGCAGGTAAACATTATTAACCACCAGAACACACTGGCATGGTGTCTGGAGTGAGACAAAACAGTACACATAGTGTAACCCAGGTGCTTGAGAAACAGGTGGCTATATTCATTGTACAAATGGAGAAATACCAACTAAATATTCCCCCAAGCCATTACAACCTCTAGAAATAGTACCAAGTGTGTAAGTCCATTTTCTTTCTGTTCCTAAGCACAGGATTATTCCCAGTGACAGTAACCAATGGGTATCTATATGCCTCCAACACCCCACCGCCCACCTACCCTCAGTAACCCCAGGGTCTCTTTACCTTGCCAGTGCACTGAACAGGCAGGACATAAGGATTATACTTCATCAGTGAGAAATTTTCCGAAGTCTCGTTCTTGGGAGGCTAAAAATAAAACACACGGGTCACAAAGATTACAAATAAACTGAACAACTCCCCTTAGCCAATCGAGGGAAGGTGACATGATTATCTTGATATGAAAGTAAGTCTTCTCAAATTTGTGACCACTCAATTAAGCTATGATCAGTCCTCAATGTCCTTTTCTGAAGGAGACTGAGAAATGTGATGACACTGTTTTTATACACTTTGGGCTTTCCTTCTGTGCCATGAATGATATTTTCCTTAAAACCTTTTTAAAAAGCTTCAGGGGCAGCACTGACATTGAGGGAAAGCCCAGTATGTAAAACAGCAGAGGCAGCACTGACCTAATTGAAGGGTGTGGGCCAATCCACTAGGGGAAACAGAAAAAATGCTTGCTGTTCTCCCCTATAACCATGGCTTGAACCCACCTCGGCAACAAGGCAGGCAAACTGGAACACAGTCATGTGCTTATTCATATTAGTAAAAAAGCAGGTGCATCTCCACATGAGGCACAGTCTAATATGTCAGATTAAAGTGGACCATTCTCTACAAGTTAGAAACTGACAGAATCTGTGCAAAGTAAAAACCACAAATCTAATATATGTGAATGGCTCGCTGAAACCAAATCTTCTGATTTAAAGTATTACTTACCTTAGGTTTGAAGCCCAGAACTCGGTTGAGTTTTATGATGACACATGGTTTGCCATCTTTGTAGCCAAAACTCTCATCATTTATTCCAGAGCAGTTTCCCAACCAGTCAAGCTTGAACCTGCAGACTTTCCGCTCTCCTCGTTCATTGTTATATTCACCTCGCTCTTTGAAGTCACTGGGCACATCTGAAAAGGCAAACACCAGTCAGACACTGTAGTTACAATTTTCTTAGCACTGTAAAGGAAAGGGCACCAGTGTTCCTCCGTGTCACAACTACTTGCTTTGCAACTCTGCTATTCAACATTTAATACACTGAAGTCAGATTTTGCCTAAAGCTATGTTCCCAGATTTCCATGTGAAATTATAAAATAGGAAAAACTTTTAACCACTAACTCAAGCCTTTTTAACTTTTAACTTTTTTAACTTTTAAACTTTTTAACTTATTTCTTTTAAATTCTTAAAAGCATTTGTCCAATTGAAAAAGCATTTATGCATCATACTATACCAAAAAAAAAAAGTAATTTTTAAAGTAAAACTCAAATTATTGTCATTGAGTCATAGGCTAATTGACAGTAGAGAATAACAAATTTAAAGCTAAATAGAAAGCATCCTGCAGGAAAGTAACAAGAATACCATTAATTTGTATATACTTTAAATTTATACATTAACTATTTTCTCTTCAAATGGTACGAGAGATCAGTTTTAATTCATTTCTTGTGATGTGATTAACTCAAGTTATCAAGGAGGTCTTTTAAAACTATACATTTAAATTCTAATTAAATGGTTCAGTGAAACATTTTTTTAAGACTTTTGCAAATTATGACCAAACAACAGTCTGTCATATAAAGCACTAGACTTGGCAATACATAAATTGATACTGACATCACTGAGTAACTCTGCATAGATGTTTTGATTAGTAGGTATGAGAACATGGACAGAGTCATTCACTACACACATTATGAAGAGTCCATATTCATGTCAATGACTTAATGAAACAAAGCCCTTCTTTACCTTCTAGTCACTTTCTCATCTAAAATGTGCAGCTGTGAATGAAATATATATTTCATTCTCCACCCAAGCAGGATCCATTATACATACCACCCCTAACCAGTATGTTTAGTCATAGCTGATTACACCAAAGGGTCATTCGTTAAGACTGAAAAGGCCCTGTGCACCCCCTTTCTGTGGCAGGGGAACTAGAAGAGAGAAAGGGTATTTCTGGAAATAAGCATTGTTCTCAAAAGCAATGGTGTAAGTTAATATTTACTTACAACCATTTCATATGCAACTGTGGTCAATGCTCCTGAGTAGTAAAAAGGCTTGTCTGCCTTTCAGGTAGAGATCACTGCTTCTTTCATCGAATCAAAGTCATGAGTCTTCTGGTGTGTTTTTTTAAAAAACAAAACCCAAAATGGTTGCCAGTATAGCTGGAATGCAATCTTCCCATTATTTCAGGAGTCTCTGGCAATCATTAAATAACTTAATAGGAAATAGAGATAACCAACCATAGTCATCTGTAATGTGTGTACTTACTGCCACAGTCTTCAAAAATCATATCATCCTTCTGGGCTGTCTCTTTGTACTTGTCCAGGAACCTAACTATGTTCAGCACATAGGGCTCATAGCTCTTGGGGTCTAATGGGCGAAAGGAAATTTCTGTCTTTTGGATCTGAGGAATCTGAGTCAGTCCTGGAGCAGAGAGAAAGAGAAAGTAGGATGGTCAGCCAAGTTATTCAAGTTATTTATTCAAGCTACCTTTCTAGATACAAAACTTGCCAATCATATCTGGCCTAAGAGAACAGGTTAAATTCTTGTCTCTCTAATCATTGAGATTAAGTACTTAGGCTCAATGACTCTACCTTAATATAAATTTATTTCTTTAGACAGTGACCACAAGGGACTGGAGCATGCAGAGGTCATGAGGCTTAGTCAAGATTGAATCTGTTGTTCATAGGGTCCCTTTGAGTTGCAGTTGAATAGATGGCACACTTCTTCAATAACCCTCCGACAGGCATTATCTATCTCCATTTTAGGGATGAATCCACTCCTCCTCAGCAACAAGGATGGTGAAACTTCCTTACTACTTTTAGTATTTGGAGAAAGAGATCATGCTGGGAAAGAGCAATGAAAGAGGGGAAGGCCATGCACCAGACACCATGCTGACCACCCCGATGGACTTGAGAATGAAAGGAAGCGTAAGGATGCCAAGGTTCAGACTTGCTCTTCGTAGGGTCGCTATGAGCAGTCAACTCAATGGCACCTAACACCACACTGTCTGCCCAGAAAGGTTAGTTAGTCTTAGCCTCAGCTCACAAAGTAGGGAGAGCCAGCATTCGAGTCTAGGTGTGCAGTCCTCCAAAGCCAGTACTTTCCAGTACTCCCACAAATACAGTGGAAGGAAGGTGCCACTGGCTAGCATTCCGTCCTCCCTGACCCTCATGGCTACACAGAAGTCTACCAGAGAACTTCTATGCTCCTGTAGCAAAGGAATTTTATGACCCTGCCAAATCTGATAAAGAGCTATTTCAATTGGGCCTTTCAATCTAAATTGGGATCAGAGATCCCACAGTTACCACTCCTGCTCTCCAATGTGGCTGTTACCACACAGCAGAACTAAAATGGATGTCAAAAGCCTCTGCCATTGCAAGACTTATATAGTATGTCCCAAATATCTCAGTGGATCAAGTGCTACTAGTTTCTTAAATCAATCTATCAAACTAACAAAAAGCATAGGAATGGACAGGATTGAATCTGGCCACTTAATTTGTCACTTAAATTCCTCAAATACAGCAAGCACCTATGATTCTCATTTCTATTCCTCATACTAATCTTAGCTTGTCCTTCCCCACATTACCCACTCTTATTAAAAGTGTATTAAAACACGTTATTAAAAGTGTAACACTATCCAAGGGTGAGTATTGTTTGCAGTAGTAACACCCAGCAGCCAAAGACAGCAGAACACCCAGTTGTTAGCTTGTGGTTTCTAGTTATATTCCAGGAAACACAGTTAAGCTTTTGCCTCTGACGTCTTCTGAACTCAAGTTGACATTAACCATGCTGAGCTCCACAGAACTTTACTCCAAAATGACTAATTGCCTTATATTGCATTTTGACTATTATTCAATTAACCCACCTAAAGGAATAATGTGAACATTAAATTTACATGTATGTAAACCAAAATATGTAAACCAAATTCAATGTAGGCTTTTCAATAAGTATGTAAACTCTACATTAGATTTGTGGTTTTTTTAAATCTTTTTGATTCATACTGGGTTTTTAGAAACCTGTGTACTCTTCAGTAGGTCTCACATATTTTGAGAAACAAAGAAACACTGAAATCACTGGATTGAGCAGCTCATAGCAAGAGGAGGAGAAGCCAAGACAAAGAGGGAGAGAGAAGAAAGGGGCTTTTCATTAAGAAAGATGTATTTTGTTTCCAATTAGGTTTATATTATAACAAGTTTTCAATTTCTCTTGTTTTCAAAATCTACTTGTGCCTTTGAGATATTTAAACTAGAAGGCAGCCATTTTAACCTTGTAACAGTTACTCAGAAGAATTCCCTAAGAGCAGCTGTACCTGTCATTTAATACATCGCATGTCATTAGTCATTGCAGGCTTATCATCTTCAGACAAGGTCATACCTATGCCACCCCAGACACCTGAGAATCTTCCTCTTAAATGTCTTTGAAAGACAGGTTTTCTGTTCTTTACTACTATTTGGATGTCTATCAACCCTCAGTGTAAACCAATCCTCCCTCCCATTTTAGCTCTGGGGGAAGGCCACCAAGAATCACTTTCTCGCAGTTGCTTATTCATTTAAGAAAACCAGTTCTTTGAAAGAATATACAGCTTTATGGGGACACAGTTTTGACATTTTGTATAGTTCATAACTGTTCCCCATACAATTTTAAAAAGGATACCATTTTTACAAAAGGAATACCAAAACAAAAAAACAGCCAAACCCTAATATCTGTCATTAACTTAATGTATTTGTCCAAGGTCAAAGTGAAGAACAAATACATTACAAATGGATTCGAATGGTTTACAAAACCTAAACATTTACTCAGTGACTAATATCCTGAAATAAGACACCACATTGTGCATGACCTTTGATGAGGTCTGGTCCTGAGTCTGTGTGGGACACACATTCTGTTGGAGAACCACAGGATCATACTTCCGTGTTCCCATTCACTTCCCCAGCTTTCTCTTGTAGGATATATTATATTATCACTTAGGTCATGAGATGTATCAGAGCACTGATCAACGAGAGAGTGAGACAGAAACCTGATTCACAAATTCTATTCACAACAGCAGAAAGGACATTCCTGCAGCTGAAGCACTTTCCACAACCATCCTGCATGGCAGAGCCCTTCTCCTGGATGAGCGCTGTGGAAAACAAAGCTTCAGCCCTCAGCTTCTTGTCACTCCCACTGACCTGTTATTTGGTCCTACTTATCAAATCTTTGTTCCTCTTGCACATCTGATGTGAGGATTCTGAAATTAGGATTCTTCCTTTGGCTTCAAGAACATTAAAATCATTAAATTACCAGTGTTTCTAAGAAATAAGCCACTGTCAAGAAATAAACCACAGGCAAGTGAGGTGCTGAAGCCAAACTGAAGCCAAACAGTGAGACAAGGGTACAGTACAGGAAGAGGCAAGGGGTTAGTGCCCTGCCCTCTGCCCTACGCCCTGTCACTACATACCAAATCACTGGCATGGGCAGCAGCTTCCAGAAATTGCAATTAATTACCACTAATGTGCCATGGCCCTAAATGCTGCAAATGGGCTGACAGGATCTATCTGGGGATGAGGAGAGGAAAGAGATAGGATTAAAGGACATCACGTCAGCTGCTAGGTTACAAATCAAATCAATGGATTCTGAGTGGAAACTATATGGACCGCTGCAAGGACTCCCACAGTGGGCTTGAGCATGACAAGAGATCGTGCAGGACAGGGCAAGGGCAGATGTGTAGGGTTTGCACTGAGTCACACAAGACATGACAGCACCTAATAACAAATGGAAACAGCAGAAAAGCACCTTACTGGCATTTTCTCAAACGTCTCCCTCGGTACTCAAGACTTCTCTGCTGGGCCCAATAGTCCACTACACGAAACTCACTTTAATTTAACTCATACCCATTTAAGTGCCCCAAAGTACCCTACACTACCCTACAAAGTACCAACCTGAAGGGACTCAGCTACCAACATGCAGCATGAAGGGGCTCTGCTCAAGCTCCCAGTGTGAGCAAACCCAGCTTCACAGATCAATGTCTAGCAGTACATCCTGCTCCTTCAGTATACCTCCCCATAAGCCCTCAGCTTTCCTAATCCATGGCCCACAGAGCCCACAGCCTGTCTTCTGGGCCTACTGCCTTTGCTGCCACTGTCATTCATCACTAGCAACTGTCTCTTGGATTTCAGCACAGGGATCTAAGGCCCAAATCTAAGGTCCTTTTTCTTGCTGTTAGTGTGACAGCAAAATGAACCAAACCCCATGTAAGTCTTCTATATCCCTGCTTCTGAAGACCCGGTTCTGACTCACAGGTACATAACAGTGATATCCCAAGGAAAATGAGCTTTGGTGGCTTAGTAAGGAGTTGCACTGTAAGTGCTTCAAATTCCTCAGTTGCTCTGGGAGAAAAAGAGGGGCAACAGTCTCCCATGTGATTCATAGCTTCTGAAAACCTGCTGGAGTTGGCTCCAACCCAACAGCACTTACCACCCACCACCCCACAAGGATGCCCTGTACCTCCCTGACATTCTTAGCAAGTGATTCGATTCCTTCGGTGGGTCATAGCACCTCACATCTGCAGTCCTACAAATCCACAGTCATTTGGTGCAAGGAATGAAAAGTCACACTTTATGAATTTTAAGACATCTTAAGACACCATTGTTCAGGGCTTGCAAACTGCACAGTATTTTTTCTTACCAACTTGCAGTTCAGTTCCTTTCAGCTCACCCAGTATCCTAGATATACGGGCACAAATGCACTGCAGGACCATGGCTGCTTAACTTGGCCACATTTGCACATGTTGTTTAGAAGGGATCTAATTACAATGATCCTGTGTGTAAAGGGCAGTCAAAACCCAGTCAGGCCGGATTTGTACTGAGCCTTGAATCAGAATTAGCATTAACAAACCCTTCTATGAGGAATCTTTGAAGGAGCCTTAGTGATGCAATGAGGTTAAGTGCTCACTGGCTAACAGAAAGGTCAGTAGTTCAAACCCAATGGCAACAGGTTCAAGTGAAATCTTCTGCTGATGTACAAAGGTCTTTCACATTTGCTAGGTGCCCCTAAGTTAGCATAGGACACCCCATCTTTTTCTGGTCATAAATGGGGATTTAGAGATTCATATTAAAGCCATTGTCAGTATATTCTTTCAAAAACTATTTGTCCTCTTTGAATGAATTCCATCATTTTTAAATCAATGTCCTGCCTCTTGGGAAAAACAAAAAATCCCAAGCAAAGTGGTTGGGAAATGGGAAGAAAAAAAGATTTGATATTAAAAAGTCCAGGTATCAGATGAAGATCAGTAAGGACTTTTCCTGTGACTCAGGCCCAAGGACAGGAATGCATATTTCCAAGATGAGCTACCAGCATTCCTTTGGAGAATGAGTGTTTGTCAGGCCGGTCCAACTGCTACGAGGACACTAAATATAGGTGCAAAGAGCTTGTCTTTTAAGAAGGGGCTGGGATAAAGGGGAAGCAGGGAATGCTGGAAGGACTTGAGCATCTCAGCCAGCGATTCACAGGCATGGTCAATGGCAAGACCTTATTTAAAAATCCCTGCATATTTCAAACTTGTTTGAAAAATAATATGAATAAAATTTTTCCTTATAGTAATTTTTAAAAAAGGCTGAGTTCCCCCAAAGTTGTTATTTTTGTTTTGTTGTTATTTTTGGCTTCTAGTGTAATTATTACACTGTTAATAGAATCATAGTCATAGAATCAAGTCTATTGTTAATAGACTTAAAAATAGCTAGTAGTCAGAAACGAAAAAAACCTCTAGCCTACACAATGTCAATTACTAGTAATTGCTATCATAAAAATTCTCACATAAAACTGTATGGACAGATGCAAGAGCCAGTGCCAAAAGGTTCTAAGCTTTGCTGAGCACATTAAAATGACTCTCAACTTTTCCATAGACCCATTTCTTTTGGGAAATAGTTGCTGGAAACTGGATTTTTAAACTAAGCTGGTTTGTCATCTCATATACTTACGCATTCTTTTTCCACTTCCAAAATTCCTTGGGTCTAATTTTAACTATCTGGAAATATTCTGGGTTTTTCTCACAGTAGACCATTATTTGACTTGAGGCTATAGGACAACCTTTGCCACCTCAGTATTTTGGACGTTTTTTCTTCTGTCTTTCTCACCCAAGAGACAGGAGAGGGGTGGCCCATCTGTGACAGGCAATGGTACTTGATCCAGTCAGTGTCATGGTCATGGAGATGGCTTCAAGAGTGCCCCCTATAGACAGTTAATAAATGCCACCCAGGGAAAGTGGCGCCTTGCCGTGCCACATTCCCAGCAGGAGCCTCAAGGTCATTTGAAATGTGAGAACACGGAAGTTATAAAACACTTCCTCTTTCAGGACAATGATTTCAGAAGAATCAATTAAGATCATGTTTGCTATTGTTCCTCTATCAGTTTAGGGACTGTTAGCAGTGGGTCTTCCCTGGGCTTTAGTGACCGGGTGTGGAAAGACACAGCTTTGGTCACAAAGGACCCCAAAAGGACCCAAAAAATCATAGCAGGAAATGCATGTGGCATTTTTGCAATATTCTATGGCAATTTTTGTTAACTCAGTTTTGCAAAGTTCAGGTTCAACTGCCAAGTGGGTACAGAAAGCAAATACGACTCCTCTTAAGTAAACAGGTACAGGGGAAAGAGTGTGACTTCATTCAAGGTCAAACTGAAGAACAACCAATGAGTGAATAGAACAATGAGTGAAGTCGTGGCTCCTTTCCCTATGAGAAGGAGGCCGTTTCAGAGATTCACAGCATCCTTAAAAGTAAGGCAGCCTTAAAAGAGGAACCAGTGTTTTTTAAAGAAGATTTACCTGAGCCATATTTGCTTTAAGAAAGTGAAAGGCATGTGTGAGAGCTGGAAAGGCCCTTCCTTGATCTCACCAACCACCCCTCACCCCTCATTAGTGGGGCCTGCTCACTGTGTTCAGCTGCTTTGAGGGGCAAGCTGGGCCTTTAGGACTGACCAAGGCCCTTCCCCTCCCCATTCCCTTCTGAAGCCCCTGGGAGCTCTGCCTGCAATGCGGCCAGTAGATCCCACTGCAGCTGGGAGGAGCTCCTACTTCGCTCCAGGATTCATTTCAGCCCACACTGCATTATAATTTAAGACATTTTTCTCCCCTGAGAAAGGAATGCCCAGTTTACCTCTGGAGGAAGTGAACTCATTCCCATTCAGTTTACCTGGTGGGGCCACGCGGTCCTGATAGGTAGGCTTAAATTCACTGATGGTGAGTAGTGACACCTGGATGGTTCCGATGAAGATGCCAGCCAAGCAGCCGTAGAATATTACGTAGAAGAGAAGGATCTTAACTGCAGGGACAGAAACAAAAGGGCTGTGATGCAGTCACATGCTCAGAAGTCCGGTCGGCCAGAGATGAATGGATTTCCTGGCATCCTCTCCAACCTGCTCCTCCCAGAGCTTCCTCCCCTAGCTCTGATCTTGAGGGGAAGCTTGCGTACTAACAATGGGGTAAAAGCGGGGTGAGGCCGGGCCAGCACCCCTCCTACATCTATAGGAGGCAGGAGAAAGCAACTAGAACTAAGATTCTTCATAAAAGGTAACTAGTCCCTAAATGGGAGTGGGGGGACCCAAACAGCAGCAAACGCACAAATTCATGGAGTTCACTAGACTTTGTGTGCTTATGCAATGCCTTTCAAATATGCATTCTCTTAGAGACATCTATTTTCTTTGCTTGCTTATCCCTTGACATTTAAATACTACAATCCAGGTGTTCCTCCAAGCACTCCAGTGTCAGTGTTTGCAGGCTGTGAGAGCAAGGAGGCTGGGAAACCTGGGACGGCCTCCTCAGGTCGGTATCAAGGTACCTGTGAATGTGGATTACTGAAGCAGCACTGACTTTGCCCTCAGGGGAACAAGGTTAGGGAGAAATACTATGGTAAAAATGGCAAGTATGTTTGCATTTCAACTTCTGACTGGCTTGATGGGTTATGTTTTATTCCCTCACCCCAGGTTAGTAGAAAGGTGGAAAGAGCTGGAAAAGCAAAGCTAAAAAAAACCTCACAACCCCACAGCAAAGACTGGAATGAAGCTATCAGTTACTGGTTCACAAGGATTAACTCCCCGATTAGCCGCATAGTAACAGGCTGTACTAGGCATCGCAGGGCAGTCATGCCAGCCAAGCAACTCTCCCTGAGCATGAAAAGTAGGAGCAAGAGAACCGTAAGGGCTTATGGTGCAGAGAAGGACTGTACACACGGGCTTGGGTCCACTTCCATTAAATCCCAAGAGCCATCGGTGTAAAGCACAGAACAAAAAGTATTGAGTTGTATGTGTGTATGGGGTCAGAGAGGTACACTGCTGCAGAATATAGCCTTAGTGCTTTCTCCATGGGTTTAAACCCTCAACTTTCCTACCAGGCAATAAACAGTTCTGAGGAAATCATAAGAGCCATTAAAATAAGCAAAACACACAGTAACCAATGTCAAAATGCTTAGTCATACCCTTTCTCAAAAGAAAAGCCAAAGAAATAGGCAGATTAGGAAGAATGAAAGACAAGGTTGTATATCTAGAACCAGAGCCACTAACCCCCCTCCCTGATTCCCTCCTTCCCAGGAGGGCAAGGGTTAAGTACTGCATTTGGTATCCAGGCAGCCTATGATGTCAAGATTTGGAAAAATTTTCCAGTGACTGCTCCTAAGAGATCCATGCATTGGTATATAACACAGTCAGCAAGAGCAGATTTGTGGCCTAGATTCACTCATCTTCCATTGCCCCAACTTCACCACATGTATCTCTACCACCAACTGCAGCATTTCTATTGGCCTGGTCTGTGGATAACCTAATTCTACCCACAGGAGGTGATGCGCAATCTAGGCTAACATGTAAAATGCAAAGGTGAAACAGGTCATGGTGCAAGTGCAAGGAACAAAAAGCCTCTTTTAGCAAACTCTCCCAGTATTGCTGTGAGGTCAGTTGGTTGGCGAGGACAAGCGGCCTGGGTAAGGGCCAGTGCTATGGGCTCAGTGAGCTGCAGGCTTAAAACAGCTGGACAAGTGGCACCACAGGGGGTAACCTTTGTAGCATTTTTCCTTTTTAGGTATTTTTTTCCCTTAATGTAAGTGACCTAGACATTTTCGGGGGGGGGGGGGGAGAAAACCGACTGCCCTTCAAGGGGTCATGAACAGATGGAAGAACTTGCATCTGGGCCCAGGGTAAAAATTTACTTAAAAAGAGTGGATGGGTTACAGTGAACTGTGTGTGCCAGCAGATGACAACCAAGTCTACTGCATCCATCTTGGTGAAAATCTACCTAGAAGCAAAAGGGAGCCAAGGGCATCATGTCCTGGTCCCAAGGGCATCCACACTGGGCCCAGTGCTGGAAAAGGTGTATTTCTTCCAAATGGGGCAGCAATTGCTGTGGCTTTCTCTGCCTAAAAGCAGCTGTGGCATTTCTGACACTGCCAGAGAGAATAGTCATTGAAGCAAACAGCAAACAAAAAGACCTGGATTTACAGCGTGGCACCTGCACTTTGAAATGGAAGTGAGGAGGGGATGAGCATCTGCCTACCTTGGTGTCTAAAATTGATCAGTCAGTGTACTGACCTCTCCCTGGGTTATCACCCAGTCTCTAATATGGATGTGCTGTCCCATTAAACATCAGCCCTAAGAACAGATTTTATACTGCCTTATTTTCTAAGGCAAATATGATTCTAAGCAGCAGCACAGAATTAGAAGATTTTTATGAGAAAAACCCTAGAGGGTAAATTTCACAACAGGGTCTGCAGTGGATGCAGCCCATGCATGCCCTCATGGCAGTGTTGGGGTTCTGACAACCAGGCAAAGAAGGGCCAGCCGACCAAAGGGAGGGGTGCTGGCTCTGCAGTGCAGCGCCCAGGCCTCGCTCAAGTTACAAGGAGTTGCTAGGAGATAGCCTTGACCAGGAGCTGTTCACCCTATACATTCTGGCTTTATGCTACCCGTTCTTCAGGTTTCCCTCTCTGCGTAAGAAAACACAGGGAGCTATCTCTGTGCCTGAGTAACCAGGACAATAATCTCCCTGAAGGACAGTGTCCCCAAAACAAAACAGTACTGAAAGCCATTGCTGTTAAGGGCTGTATTTTCAACGGCTAAGGCCCAAGCTTCCTATTTTAAAGGTATAGAGGAAGGCCTCACCTTGACTAACCTTGACATATGATGCATTATTAACCCTTTACTTTTCGATCAAGAAAGTCTCACTAAAAGCTGTTTTTCCACCTTAATAAAAAAAACAACAACAAAAAACCCCAACTGTTTCATCTTCAATTTCAAATTTCATCTTCAGTTTCAAAATGTCAGCCAAGCTCTCATTTCCCTGACTCATGCTGCTCATTCCCAGACTCTTCCAACCAGGTGCTCTATATCAGCCTTTATTCAGGGTTCCCTATGGCTGCACTGGGGGTGCCAGCTGTGGAAAAGGTAAAGGTGATGATGGTGATGACACTGGAGGAGGAGGAGGGGGCAGTGATGCAGTCAGGGGGAGTTCCCCTCTCATAGCCCTGCAGTCACGAATAGAGCAGACTTGTCTAATACTCTGCCCTTCAAAATGACCTTTCTCAGAGAAACATGTCACCTTTTCCGGTGCAGGAGGCGGAACACAAGGCAGGTATCTCCTTTTCAGTGGGAAAAAATATCCCTCCAGCCAAGCAACAGGCTGCACAAAATCTTTGAAAGATACTTCAGCCTTTGTGACATTTCTTAGCCCTCCCCTTCACCAAAATCAACACTGGCCATGGGTTCTCCATTTGAGGTCTGTGCAGACCTCAAAAACCACCAAACTTTGTGAGGTTTGGGAGACAAACAGGGTGCTGACAAGGAGCTTCCTGGGCCATCACTGGGCTGTGACGACGCCCGTGGAGGTCACCGAGGAAAGAGAGTGGCCATTGCGACGCAATACTGCAGTATGGATGGATTTCTAACCGCCCCCCCCCACATCTTCTTCCTCTTCTGGAGTACATATTTGACTAGAAGATGCTCTACACGTAATCTCGCCTGCATTAGATCTGATTATCACATGAAGAGCCTCAAGCGTCATTATTTTAAGGACGTGGGGTATGGCTGAAGGGCGAGAAACACCTAGCTGCCAAAAGCCTACAATTCCCTGGAGGGAAGGGCTTGACCTCCGCTCCATAGGATGGACTGCCAATCCCTAAAACCAGATTAATTTAACACGCTGCCTGGCATGCCCCTGCCCCATCGTGGGGGCTCCACGTTCCACACACGGTGACAAGCCAGAGACCGGCGCAACCCACCGAGCGGCAATGCCACCCGATCTGGCCCCCTCCGCCCTGGCCAGCGCGAAGCGATCCGCTGCTCCTGCGAAGGGGCGCGAAGGGCGAGGGCTGCGGACCCCGTACTTACACCAACTGCCACCGGTCCTGCCCAAAAACTCCTTTTTCTCCGAGTTCCAGATGAATTTCTTCCAGCTTCCTTCTTCCTTGGCTTTTCCCCGGGCCATGGTGGCGGGTCAGCAGATGCCGCGGAGGCTGAAGGTGGCTGACTGCGGCGCGCGCCCTGGCGTCCTCTCTGGCTGCCGCTGGCGTGCCCGGCCTGGCGCTGCACAGGCTGTCCTCGCTGCTGCAGCTGCTGATCTCCGAGTGCGAGACGCGCGGCGAACGAGCTGAGGCAGAGCCGGAGGAGGGGGAGGCGGCTGCGGGGGCGGAGAGGAGGGAGGAATCACTCACGCTGGGCGGCTCCGAGCCCCGCACCTATTGGTGGGCGAGCGGCCGCGAGCGGGCTCTCTTTGGTCCGCCACGCGCTCCTCTCGCTCTGGGGGTTTGGAGGCTCCGCGAACCCGCAGCTGCGGTTCTCGCCCCCTAGGGACGCGTGCTAGGCCTCCACCTCCTGAGACCTCTGACTGGAGAGGCCAGAAGCAGAAGAGAGGTATAGAGAAGAATGGCCAAATAGATTTAATACCTACCGCAGGCCACAAAATTGACTGAAGACTCACGGCCCACCTTCGTTATATACCGCGCCGCGGCGGCCCCGAGCCCCACTCGCAGCCGGGCCGGCCAATCGCCGCGGTGCGAGGGCGGAGCCCAGAGCCCGAGGGGGCGGGCACGGGGCTGGCACAAAGGAGCCGCTGCTGTGCTGGGGACGGGGGCTCAGGGCGGGGAGGAGGGGAGAGAGGAGTGCGCAGCCGAACCACGCAGCCCCCTCCCCGCCGCGCGCTGAGTGCGGACCGCCCCTTCCGCGGAGGGCACTCTCGCACCTAGGTCGTCGAGCGCAGGCTCTGGCACCACATCCGGCCGCCACGCGGACTCCGGGTACCCCGGCCCAAGCACTTTAATGCAGCCCCTCCCTGTACTCCTCCGCGCGTTCCCGGCCTCCCTCTGCAGCAAGTCGACCCCACCTAGTCCCTGGCGGGATGGGAGAAGGTCACCCCGGGACGACCGAGGGTCCGGACTGCCCGGCCCGGCCCCGCCCCGGCGCTCGCCTCCTGCACCTGCCGCCCTTTGGCGCTCCCGGACACTGCGGTTACAGTTCCGGCCCTTCCCTCTTGATCCAGGCCAGCCCAACCAGCAGGCCTGGCTCCTGATCGCCCGCCGGGGCTGCCTGCGGGCGACCTGAACCACCTCGAGCAGGACTCTTGCCAGACCATTAGACTGTCAACCTCCCACTTGGGAGATGAGCTTCGGGAAGGGTAGCAGGCCGACCAGCCCCCAGTGTATCTGCCCATCACAAACTGGTTTCATGGCTCTAGGTAGTCTAGACCCCAGGCGACAATGTCTGCACGTGACCCAGCCACTGAGGATTCTTCTTGCTGCCTGGCCGGCTGCTGATATTATTATTGGTTAAAGTTTTGTTCAAGGGTAACGATGGCTTTGGGCTGCGGTGAGAGGACTCCCTCAAAGTGTCTATAGGGAGACCCAGCTCCTGGCAAGAAGTCCCCCTTCCCGTTCTTTATACGTTCTTGATGAAAAGCTAAGCCCATTGGTTTCATCCCCTTCCAGTGAACCCCTGGGAACCTTCACACATTCCTCTCAGGACAATGACACAGCAGAAAGCTCTGGAGGTTCCTCTGCAGTCACCGCAAAGAAGCCCTTAAGGGTGAAGGTGACCCTTCCTGGAAAAGATGAGAACTACCCAGGGCAGAGAAGCTCCCCTGATTGATACTATCCCCAATGGCAACCTTCAGGCCCAGGGTCGACCTTCAGTGAGGTCTCTCCCATTCACCTTTTTCATGGGCCCCTGCCAGACGTGGACCAACCTGTAGGGCTCTGTCAAGGGCAACCGTGAGAACAGCATGCTCAGAAAGGAAACCACCCCCTGCATTGCCCCCGCAGTGCTTATGTTGGGAAAGCCCCAAGTTGGTGGCTGAGAACTGCAGGAAGAGGCTGCACCTGCAGATTTGATGCCTCTGAGTCCCCCGGTGGTTTTTCTCATGGAGGACTTTCAGCAGGACAGTTTGCTGGGAAGGCCATATGTGTGAGGACCCAATACATATGTCTATGGGCACAATCAGCAAAAAGGGATGAGTAGAAGAGAAGGAGGAAGCAGAGGGAAGACTTGGAGCCCTACTTGGTCCTTCACGTTGCCAAAATACACACACACACACACACACATTGCCATTGAACCAAATCTCAACTCCGTGAACCAACCCCCCTTCATTTTCTCCTGTATCACATCTTTCCATTTCTTCATCTACCTTTTCATATAGTAACATATACGACATACTTTAGAACCCTTGCACATTCTGAGTAGTCTGATCCTGTCTGGCAAGAGCAGGCTTTCTCCCTTTTCCTTGACCTACTGTTTCTCTCTGTGGAATACTGCCCTCACAAGTTTTCATTGCTCACCTTTTGATGAAGTCCTAAGAGTCATGCCGACATTGTCTGCTGCCTCTCATTCTTACCAACTCCTCTCAGACTTCTGAGAGACCTCTAGTTTCCACCAAAACCTGATACTGCTGCTGGAGAACATCCTAATCCTTACGGATTTCTCTCACCTCAAGTGGCTCACCTCAATTTCTACCTGCTCCTCCCTGCCCTTCACCTCCCTGTAGAATTTTCACCACATCCTCATGCAGCCAAGTGATTAAAAAGAACTGCACTCACACTCCCAGCTTCACCACCTGCTGGTTGCATGACCCTGGTCAAGTCACTCTTTTCTCTCTAGGGCCTTTCCCTCAGTGGTAAAATCTGTTGGGAGGATTACATGTGAGATGTAGGAAGGTGTTAAGCGCAGTGCCTGGTGCATAGCAAGAGCTGGTAAGTGGCTAGCTTAATTACAATTAGCTATTTCCATCTGCCCTTGTCTAACCTTGGGGCTGTTGAAACAACTTTGTCACCTTCCCCATTTGATACCCACCCTCTTTCCAGAACTCTAAGTTCCTTCCCATCAGCCTCTAGGTGACTCTAATTCCCCACCCTCCGTGTCACTTTTCCCTTTGGTTCCTAACGTGCTTCCTGTTCTGTGACCTCCTCTAACTCTAGTAATGAGTAACTCAAACACAAGATGTCCCCTTAGGTTGTGCTGGGCTGGGCATTTGTTCTGTGAAGGGTACTCTAGGAGCAGGTTGAAATCAAGAGGTGAATGGCTCCTAGAGGGCAGGGTGAGGCTGGTGGGTGGAGGGTGTGGCTGGGCGTGGGGGAGGTGTGGGCCCTGGGGAACTTAGCAAGCTTCTCACTACAAGCCTAGGAGGTTTCTCTGCAGATAGAAGGGAGAAGGAATACCTCAGATGAGTTTACAGGCTCCGGGCAAAGAACAAAGTTTCATCTCCCTACCCTTTCTCCCCCATGCAAGCTAATAAAGAGAGATGGTTCTGAATGCCATGAAAGGTTCTGCTCTAGATTGGTGTCCTGCATGGGGGATGGGTAGAGGGGAAACAGAGAGCAGGTATAGCAGCAGAGAGAGAGACCTCTGCCCAAGTGAGGATGATAGTTTCCAACTAACTCAGAAAATAGCAGGCTGCTCTTGTGACCAATGAGATGAAATGATACAGTGTCTGTAGCAATGGACTTAAATGCAATGAGGATGATAAGCATAGCTCAGAATAGGACTGAGTTCAGATCTATTATTCATCGGGGGGTCATGAGTTGAACTCAACTACAGCATTTGACAACTTGTGACCGAAACTGAGTCTCTTGTGAGGCAGGAACAGGAAGGTAGTAACAGGACAGGGACAGTCCTGTTTGGGAAAAATAAATAAATAAATAAAAATAATAAAGCCAGGTGGAGAGAAGATGCAAAACAAATGGACCCTAGTAGCCTGGTCCTTCTGTGGGAGATTAGAGACTGAAATGCAACTTCACTTGCCTGTGAAAGAGAGGGTGCTGCTTGGCAGGCAGCAAGAGGAAGATGTAGATCTTCAAAACCGAACCCCTGAGTTATGGCTCTCAGAAACCCCCTTGCTGGACACAGTGCAGCCTCCTCTGCAGAGGGCTCTGGCCGGCTGCCTCACCAAGCCACCGTTCACACACACGCTGGCCGTGAGCATCAGGGCTCTGTTCTGTCAGTCCCGGCGTATTTTAAATACAGAATGGAGGGGGTTGAGAGTATGTGTTGCATGATGACTCATTCTGGCAGCAGAAACTATGTGCAGTGCTGACGAAAATGGCTCAATAGCAGGCTCTGTTTGCAGTGGAAAGAGGCCAGAATGCACAGCTCTGCAGTGGAGGCCTGCGGAGCAGAGGACCAAGGGGGTTGAGTGAGGTAAGCCCTGGAAATGATGCTGGCTCGGACCAGTCACCACACTGGGAATGTGAGTGGACTCCTGGGTAACCCTGACATGGGGCCTGGACTCAGAGCCCTAACCATTAGCCATGGATTTCTGTGGGTGTTTCTCCACAGAACAACATCCTTTTGTGCTAAAATTTTAGAAAACGGAATTCTGAATTTAGTAGAAAAATTGGTCTAGAATGGTTCTGTTTTTGTAAAAGGATCCAAGATTTTGAGTGGGGATAAGCAGGAATTTCCTCACTTTTTATTAACAATTTTGTCTCACTGTTGTTGTCGGATGCCATCGAGTCAAGTATGACTCTTAGTGACCCTATGAACAACATACCTGAATCCTGTCCTATTCTATGCCAACTTTACATTCCTGACACACTAGAGCCCATTGCAGCAGTCACCATGTCAATCCACCTGGAAGAGGGTCTTCTCCTTCACTGACTCTCCACCCTTCCCAGCATCATGTCCTTCTCCAAGAAATAACTCCTCCTAGAAACAAGCCCAAAGTCTGTGATGCGAAGCCTCATCACTCTTGCCTCAAAAGAACGCTCTGCCTGCACTTTTTCCAAGATCTGTTTGTTCTTTTGGCCATCCATAGAATTTCAGTACTCTTCTCCAACACCTCAGCTCAAAGGTATCAATTCTTCTTCTGTCATCCTTTTTCATTGTCCAGCTCTCAGATGGATAGCAAGTAATCAAAAAGACCATGACCTGAATCAGTCGCACCTTAGTCCTCAGACTGACATCATTACTCCTCCATATTACTCCAATAATTTGGAAAGTTCCCTACCTGCATATTTTCCAAGTACAATACATCTGATTTTCTGACTGCTGGTACTGAGGGTGTTAATTGTGAATCCAAGTAAGATGAAGTTGTTGACAGTTTCAATCTTTTCTCCATTCTTAATGATTTAGCCTATCGATCCAATGATAAGAATCTCGTTGTTTTATTTTTACATTGAGATGCAGTTCATACTGAAGACTGCATTTATTGATCTTCTGCAACAAGTGCTTCAAGTCCTCCTCCCTTTCAGCAAGCAAAGTTGTGTCATTTGCATAATGCAGGATATTGATGAGTCTCCTCCAATCCTGACACCACATTCCTCTTCGTAGGGTCCAGCTTCTCGAATAATTTGTTCAGCATACAGAGTAAATAGGTATGGAGAGAGAATACAACCCTGACACACTCCCTTCTTCATTTTAAACCATGCAGTGTTCCTCTGCTCTGTTCGCACAACAGCCTCCTAGTCCAGGTATAGGTTTCACATGAGCACAACTAAGTGCTCTGGGACTCCCATTCTTCTCGATTTTGTCAGCTACAACTTGTTATGATCCACACAGTCAAATGCCTTTGCATGGTCAATAAAGCACAAATAAACATTCTTCTGGTATTCTTTACTTTGAGCCAGGATCCATATGACATCAGCAGTGATAACCCTGGTGCCATGGCCTCTTCTAAGTACTGCTTGAACCTCTGGCAGTTCTCTATGTACTATCCTAGCTGGTTTT
>NW_006399807.1:12099902-12111072 GCF_000299155.1 Elephantulus edwardii | reverse complement strand
GTGTGTGTGTGTGTACCGTCAAATTGGATCTGACTGGTACAGGAGACTGCCCCTCCTTCTCCAGCAGAGCATGAAGTAGAGTCTGGGTTCCTGGGTGCCTGTCGGGGCCTGTTTCAGCTGTCCACACCACAGCAGTGGGCAATGAGCTTAAAGCCCCTGATGGCTCTGGGCGCTGACTCTCACCAGTGGCTATGGATGAAGTCACAGGTGATTTTCAGCCAGCGCCGGTGGGTCTTTCAATATATTGCCCATAGCATCTTTCAATATTGTGACTCAGGGTTTAAATTTGTTTTTCTGTTCTCTCAGCTTGAGAAATGCAGAGTGAATTTTCCCCTTTTTATTCTCCAATTCCAGCTCTCTGCACATTACATTATAATACTTTTCTTTGTCCTCCTGAGCTTCCTATTGAAATCTGTTCAACTCTTTTCTTAGGCATATTTCCCCTTTGTTTTGGTTTCTCAATGCTACAGTGCAATTTTTAGAGTCTCTTCTGAAATCCATTTCATTTTTCCCCTTGTCTCCTCTGTTTTTGTTATGTCCTTTTGCTTTATTCATGGATAATATCTTTGATATCATCCCACAACTCATCCAGTCTTCAATTATTGGTGCTCAATTCCTCAAACCTTTACCTAAGATGATCTTGAAATTCAGATGGAACTGATTAAAGATCATATCATCTTTCCTGTAGACTTAGTTTGATTTTCTTCTCTCTTAATTTTAACTTGCAGATAAGTAATTGATGGTCTGACCCACAGTCAGCCCTGGTCTAGCTTTGACTGCTAATATTGAGCTTCTCCAATGATTTCTTCCACTAATGTAGTCAATCAGATTCCTATGCAGTCTATGAGGTGAGATCCATCTGTAATGTCATTGTTTGTGTCTTTTTAAAAAGGTATATGCAGTGAATAAAGCAAGCATTGTAAATACAAAATATTATCTATTTCCAGGCTCATTTCTATTACCAAACCCATATTTTCCAACTACTACATCACTAGGAGTCATTTACGACTTGACAGCACTTAACAACACCACCACCAACATAGAGCTCTGTGGGCCTGGTGGATAGAAAGTTATGCTACTAAGTCAAAGGCGGGTGATTTTAATCTCCAGCCCTAAGGATGGTTTTAACTGGTTTTGGACATTCTTCTAAGTGGTATAGCACTTGCTGTGCAGAGGTAACTTGTGGTTGATGCATCAAATGTGATAATGGTTACCCAAGGTGGACAGTGGTGGAGCTCCCCAATTAAAACAAGCTTGGAAGCAGGAGTGGCATCCATTTCCAAAACAGCTTGCCTCCGGAAACTCTATGAACTTGGAGAAACAATGAAAGTTATACAAGTGTTCAGGTCTTTCATTCATAAGGTTGCTATGAATCATCTACGACTCGATGGCACTTAACAACAACAACAATTTCTTCACTGGTTCCAACTTTTGCATTCCAGTCCCCAGTTGTCATTAACACATCTTGATTGCGTCTTTGGTTAATTTTGGACTGCAAAATTTGGTTAAAAAAAAAAAAAGAAGAAGAAGAAAGAAAATTAGTTTCTTCCTATTTGGTTCTAGTGACTCCTGGCTCACAAGGTAATGAAAACTGCAGAAAAGAGATAGACCTATGTCATAATTTGAATGGTTCCTGCCCTCAGTGATGAGTAACAGGCTACTTGCTCATGCCCTTGTTGTGCAGACCCTGACCGGCTAACTTCCTGAGGTTTCTTTTTCTGCAATGCTCAAATATTTTCCAAAAAGTTGGTGAGTCCAGCATGCACTATAACATATTGAGACATTCCTCTCAGGGAACCCAGGTGGATAATGAGATGTGCTGCTAACCTTAAAGTAGGGTGATGGTTCGAATCACCATCAATGTTTTGCGAAAAAGAGGGGGAGAGAGAGAAAGAGAGGTTACAGCCTCCAAAACCTGGTGGGTAATTGCTATGAGCAGAATGGACTGGACTTCATTGAGTCTGAGTCTGGAAATCTTGTCTACCATTCCTGGTCCTGTACTAGTCTATTATCAAGTGTGCAGACAGTGAAGGTGACCTTGATGGAAAAGGACACACAGAGGGTGATTCCCCCCCCCTTTATTTCTTTTGGGGAAAACATGGAGGTGCATAAGTTGCATGCCAGACCTGAAAAATCAGTGATGAAGCAGCCCTAAACTACCATGAGAACTTTCAGGAACGGCGTACCTGCTCCTTTGGACTTTCCCAGTGGGAGATTTAGCTTGTTGAACGGATTCCCCCCCCCCCGGGGGGCGGGGGGGGGTATCTGGCAGGAACTAGAGCATCTTCTAAGTTTAAAGCAAACAAACCCAAAATATTTTCCAGAATTCCAACTTGCTTTAAAGTTAACAAAAAAGACACCTTTATGAGATGCTACCATTCTACTGGCAGAGAGACCTTGACCTCATCATGAGACATAAACCCCAGCAACCGATGGGAGTGGATCTGGGGGCATCTTAGAACCTTTTTCTTGCTGGACCACTTGTTATCATGTACAGATAAGAGAATGTATGTTTTATTACTGGTTTAATTTTCATGTCCTTTCTATGACTTTAGCGATAATACCATTGCAAATAAGCTTCTTCTTTTTGTTGTTGTTAAGAGAACGTTTATAACCCTGACATACGTATTTTCTGGTTTTAAATCACGCAATAGACACTTGTTAGCGATTCTTCCTTTATACTGAGGGGTAACGTCAGGCAACAGATATTTGAAAACCTTTAATGTAGGTTTAGAAACCTATTCCCTACCTTAAAGTTGTTGGACAACTCTAGGCACGACATTGCACTTAAACTTAGTTCCTTATAATTTCAAATACTAGTAGTAAGTTACAGCTTTTCAAGTTAAGGAGTCTTGGAGGCACAGTGGTGAAAACACTTGACTGGGTGCTAACGGGTTGGTGTCTGGAACCTAACAGCTGTTCTATAAGAGAAAGGTGCAGTAGTGTTACTCCTTAAAGATTTGTTGCTTTGGAAACCCTGTGGATGTGAGATGGAGAAGTTCTGTCCTGTTCTGTATGGTCACTATGAGTCAGAATTCATTCCAAGGCAGTGAATTTAGGTTTGGATTTAGTTGTCGTTGTTAGGTGCTTTTAAGTCAGCTCTAAGTTTTAGTGACCCTATGCATATTGTTGCTGTTGTGTGCTGTCAGGTTGCTTACAACTCATAGTGACTCTATGCAAAATAGCTCTGAACCCCACTCTATCTTGAGCCAATCTCACTATCTCTGACACACCTACCTTCATTACCTGAGTTATTGTGTCAATCCATCTATCTGAGGTCTTCCTCTCCTGCTCTGTCCCTCAACCACTCTAGGCATGCTATTCTTCTCCAAAGACTGGCATCTCCTGGCTACATGACCTCCTTGGCTCTGCTAGGAAAGGTGTAGGGACAGTGCAGGAGAGGAAGATACTGGATGAAATGGATTGATAGAATAACTAGGGCAATGGGGGTAGGTGTGTCAGAGTCAGTGAGACTGGCTCAGGACAGAGCAGGCTTCAGAGCTGTTGTACTGGGTCACTATGGATCGCAGGCAACTCGACAGTACATAACAACAATGAATTAGAATTGGCTCAAAGGCAACAGGTTTTTGTCATTTTTGGCTTTCACTCTACCAAAGCTCTGTATGAGCCAATGAGCTGCCTTTGTAATGTTTTAGAGTCAAAGACTCAAGGTATATGTTTTTTGGAAAAACTCTTGCACTTGTGAAAAGAGAGAGAGAAATTAAAAGCTTCTCCTCCACAGTTTAACTCCAGTTGATTGGATACACATGGAGCAATCATGAGAGAAAGGGTTGGGGTAGGTCCCGGGTCCCAATCCCTGGATTCCAGGACAAAGTACTACAGCTCACTGGTCTTATAGGGATTGTCCTGGGAGAGGTGCTGGGCCAGAGTCTGAAGCTATTATAGCCTTTGCCCACTGGCACTGTCCTGTTGCATACAGCATGTCCACTTCTTCCTCCTTACCACTACCCGGCTTCCTCTGCTTCCTCCCCTCCCCAAATGAATACACACAGCTTCAGCTTGTTAAAGCCTTTGGGGGCCCATTCTTATAATCTCTCAGCTGCAGTTCCCATCACTAACTGGCAAAGGCTCCTTTTGCTTTTAGTCTGGATTCCAGGCAGAGGGAATCAGATTGGCACAGTTCACATTTTCCTACCAGGTCGGAGGTTGCTGGGAAACCTAAGCGTCTACTGCCTTGGTCTAGGTTTCTCCCTCCAATGTAACCAAGAGAGGGAGGAGGGAGGCATGCAGATGAAAATGACTGCCTAGCTGTTGACTGGAACAAGACTGATAAACAAGACACTCAGGTAAGTAGGTCAACAAATCACATAAAGCAAACACTTCTACACCCTATAAAATATGACTGGTCTTCTTCTTTATGAGGTAATGTACCATCCAAAATTATTCAAGGAAATTGCACAAAGATGTAGCCAATTTGTAGGGATTAAACTAAAGGGAAGAAATTGAAAAGACTGCCTTTGTTTTACTTTGAGGGGGAGCTTGGAGCCAAGACATTGAACAATGGGGAGGGGAACTGTATAAAATGGTTTGCAGTTTAATTTACACTTATGTCAATACTAAATATCAAGAAAGATTCTAGGCTCTCATGCAAGTTCCATAGGCAAAAAAAACCCACCAAAATTATTTACAGTATTTGTATCCTAATTAGCAACAAATTTTACCTTAATAAATGATAATGTTGGGTCTTTCACACCTATCCACTTATCAGCACATAGCATTGCACCCAACAGTCTCACTGAAAGGAAGATGCCTTTTGTTGAACCTTTACTGAGATGTGTCCAGGGAATCAAGTGATTTAATAGTGAGACATCCCCCTCCAAGGAACCTGGATTCTAAAAGTCCTCAGTAATGGTGATTTTAAGATTTCTTTTCTAATTCCTAGTGCATTGTGTAATATTTTTTTTTTTGCATCTTTAAAGCTTACAAGCAGTCATCCAAGGTACAACAACTGAGCCTATTTGCCTAAAACAATAGAAAAAGGAAGGGAGCTCTGATGGCTTAGTGGGTAGAAAGCTGCATTGCCAAAGATGGGCTCCTTGGATCCACTTGCTGTTCTGAGGGAGAAAGATGAGCAATCACTTCCTGTGTGATTTACAGTCTATGAAAAACCACTGATGGGTCAGCTACGAGCCTGTTCTCACTCATCAGCTATGAGTGAGTGAAAAGAAGAGTCAGGAACAGTTAAGAAATGGGATGTCTGGCTGATTGCCTCCATGAACAATAGCATCTGTTGCTATGCAATGAGAACCGAATGGTGTCTGGCTACCATTTCTGCATGTTTTGCTCAAAGATTCTATAACAGAATCCTGGTCAAAGGAGGAGTGATGAAGAACAAAATTTTAAATTCTCAAGGACTCTCAATTTTCTGGAGCAATGGAGGACGGATGGAACCTTAAACTAAAAATAATCCTCTGAAAAAATATCTTCTTAAAAACCAAACAGTAGTCTAATTTAACTAGAGATAAAAGCCTGCTTAAAAAAAAAAAGCCTGCTTTGAACATGACGCTCTGAAAAGGAGTATATGGAATCAAGACAGCCATCATGGTGCTATGGTTAAATTGCTTGACTGAAAACCAAAAATGTGCCATCAGTCACTCTGTCAGAGAAGGATGTGGTAATCTGCTTGTATAAAGATAACAGCTTTGAAAACCCAATGAAATAATTTTGTTCTGTCCTACAATATCATTATGTGTAAGAATCAACTTGACAGTGGATTTCCACATGGGATCAACTTCACAACTGCAACTTGAAAGGTTATGTAAGAACCTTAAGGAACGTAATCAGTATCACTGGATGTATGAGCTAGAAATGTTAAATTAGTCTGTATTTTGCTGTGAAATTTCTCAACATTAACAAAGTAGATTTTAAAAATAAAATTGAACTTTAAAAATATGTAAGTCAAACAGTCCAAAAGACTATTGAACCACTCTGGCTTTAACCTTCATGACCCTGAGATGAAAAGAAGTGAGTGATGGTCAACTAACGCTGCTGACCATTCTAAATAAAAGGAGTCACATCAGAAAGTCCTGGATAGAGTAGGTGGAAAACTGTGGAACAGAACTTAAAAGCTTGAAAATGGCCAGGATTGCTGGTCCTATTATAAACTCCCAAGACTATGCCTCTTGGTCATTTTTTGAATCTAGAGCAAAACTCACCTGAGAGGCTCAATTTGTAGTCACATATTAAACAGGTCTTTAAGAGGGTCAATAACAACTGGGAGACACTCACTCCTTAGAATAACCAACTATAAAAGGTTGTGTTTGCCCCAAGAATAAGTCATTTTATGCTGCTGAATGAAAGAGAAGAATTTACCCAAGGATAAAATACTCAAAGGCCAAATGGATAGAAGTGTTAATGGAGAAAAGAATAACAGGCAGGCAGAAAGCATATGATTATATTGTGAGGGATGCAGTGAACTCCTAAAACAATATGTGTGTGAATGGTTGAATGGAAAGCCAATTTGCTTTGTAATGTTTCACTCAAATCACAACACAGATTTTAAAAGTAAACCATCAGTGTGCCTTTTACCCCAACTGCACTACCCATAAGAATGGCCGGAGTACTCAAGAAAGCACCTATCATAGTGCCCTGTCATCCTCAAGTGCTCCCCCTCCATTAATTTTTTTTTAATTTTTAGAAGTATTTAGGGGAAAAGTGATTATAAAAATATACTTGAAATAACATGCCAATAAAATTGCAGAGTCCAACATTAATCCACATCATATTAGATTTTTATGTGTGTAGCTTTGTTTTAAATTCTATCAAATAGCTATTCAATATACTTAATCACTTTAGCTTTCCAAGGAAACCAAATAAAAATCACATTTGGATGATTTATGTTTTTATGATTTTTCCAATTGTACTTCCAAGTATAAGAGATAAATAGAAATCTTCTCTGAGAGGTGCAAGAGTTC
Organism: Elephantulus edwardii; assembly: GCF_000299155.1. Taxonomy (NCBI): domain Eukaryota; kingdom Metazoa; phylum Chordata; class Mammalia; order Macroscelidea; family Macroscelididae; genus Elephantulus; species Elephantulus edwardii. The sequence goes on along the minus strand of NW_006399807.1, from coordinate 12,104,137 downwards.
TTTCATTAATTCTCTCTAAGAACAGTGAAACCAGCAATTTTTTAAATTAAATTTTATTAATTTTAATGAACGTTTACAGAGATGTTGGATTTCCATTCATTCATTGTTGCACTATTTTCTCTATCCCCCCAATTCGTTCCTCTTTTTTTTCCCCTTGAACGTCTGTTTTAATTGTCCCATTGCCACTGTGCTTGTCAAAACCAATTCTGATTAATCTCCTTTGTCAGTATGTCCTTTGCCATTCCCTATCACTCCTTTCTGAGAGAGACTTCACCCTGATTCATAAGGAAAAGGGGACAGTGTATTCTCTTAGCTACTTCCTGCTGAAAAGGGATGCTGTAGGTTTCAAGGTGAAGATCTTCTCTCACTACTCTAAAGGACCCCTTTGGCAATAGGAAACATGTTGACTATTGTGGATATTGATTTTGGAATTTAGATGCACTGTTATCAGTTGTGCTTAGCCATACATGTTCATATCCTTGAAGATGTATCATGGAACTGTTGCAACCTAGAAGATACAAATTTAACTAACAAGTTAAAAGTACATGAGTAAAAAATTAAAAGCAATAATATTCCAAGTAGAGATTGTAACAGTGGCACAAATCAAGTTACAGAGGGAAGGTAGTTCTTAAAAGGCTTTTTGACTAGCACTTTGTCTATTACAGTATAAAGGTTAGGAACCACAAGGTGTAGAGGTTCAACTATGTCATTTATTGTTCTTAAGTCCTGGACCAAATTCCATCTACCACTGGGGTGTTTTACATTTCGGAAGCCCGCATGCAAGACAGAGGTGAAGTAAGGAACTGTTTATGAGGTTTTCCGTCAATTCAAAAAACTAAGAAATAGAAGAGTTGGGACCTCAGAAGGCTTTTAGGACCAAATAATAGGCTCTTGTGTCCAGGAGAAAATGAATATATTTACCAGTAATGTTAAAGCTCATCCATGGCTCTTCTGGGAGGATCTAAATCGTTGAAGCATCCTCCTTTGTTTCCAGCTAGGAACTGGGGCCTGTCAGTCCTGTCAGCCACGAGCACCTGTGGGCCGCCCTTGGCCATGTGTCTTTCAAATCCACACTTAAAGCAAGTGAGTGGGAGCTTCCTCTCTACTCCCTTGCCTATCTGTGGCTCTCATCTGTGACAGTCTACTGAAGTGGCCCAGCTTTCCACAGTGGAAGCAATTCTGACCTTCTTTATTTTGAAACCAGCAATTTTTATACATGCATTCATGTGCATATGTGTGTACTGCAGTAAGCAAAGCGTCATCATCTCTTCATCCATTCTTAACTTAATGGTGAGAATGAGGGTCACCAGGCATTGGTGGAGCACCATAAGGTCCTGAAGGCAGTTAAAAAGGATTTTTGGGAGTGTGATAGAGTCCTGGTGTGGGATATGATCCTGCAGGGGTAGGATACAGATCTGGTGGTCTTCAAGCACCTGGTGGACCAGTGCCCCCATGGAACAGGTGCTACAGCCCCTAGAGCTTGGGGAGGAGGAGGAACAGACTTCAGCCCTGGAGAAGGATATCTCATATTGGGAGTATACTGCCCTCCCATTGCTGGTGTCCATGGTCCAGTAGACATGGAGCTACATGGACTAAAGGACCAGCTGCAGCTTGATACGTATGTGCACTATATGGTATAGGAAGTTCTGGAAAGGACATATTTGGTGTAGGATAAGGCCCCGTGAGACCCAGGGCTTGTATCCATTAAAATTTCTGTCATCATATTAGAAGCTACATTTACGACTCTAAGTGTTTAATAATACTTATCATAAGTCAGACACAAAACCAAACTCACTGCCTTCAAATGAATTCCAACTTTTATTAATCTTTTAGGACAGAGAACTGTTCCATAGAGTTTACAGCAGCTGACTGCTTCACCTTTTCTTCTTAAAGCAGGTAGTAAGTTCAAACTGCTGCTGTTCAGGTTAGCAGTTGAGCATATAGCCACTGTGCTACCAGAATTCTTAGACACTATGCTATTGTTCTTGCTAGTTGCCGTTGAGTCAAGTATGACTCACAGAGAACCTTAGAACAACATATATTAACCCTGTCCTATCCTGTGCAATCCTGACAGTCTCTGACACAGTCAAGCCCATTGCTGCAGTTATTCTGTCAATCACCCTGGTTCAGAATTATCCTTTCCTTCTCCATCCATCCATCCATCCATCCATCCATCCATCCATCCATCTTTCCAAGCATAATGTCCCTCTTCAAGGAATAACCTCTCCTAGCAACATGTCCACAATATGTGAGATGAGGTTTCATCATCTTTGCTTCCAAGGAGCACTCTGGTTGCACCTTCTCGAAGACATAGCTGTTTGTTCTTTTGGTTGTCTAGGATATTCAGTTCTTTTCTCTAACATTAGAATTCAAAACCATCAATTTTTCTGTTGTCATTACTTATTATCTAGCTCTCAAAATACAAATAAAGTGACTGAAAAATACCATGGCTTGAATCAGGTACACCTTAGTCTGCAAACTGACATCATTGCTCCTCAATAATTTGGAGAGATCTCTGATGACAGAGTTTCCCAGTGCAAAATGTATCCTGATTTCCTGACTGCTCGTTCCAAGTGTATTGATTGAGGATCCAAGTAAGATGAAGTTTGGTGACAGTTTCAATCTTTTCTCCATCTATTATGATTTTGCCAATTGGGCCAGTGGTGAAAATTTTTGTTTTCTTGACATTGAAATGTAGAATATGTAATATGAATGACGTTCCCATCTTACTTTATATTACCTGAGATTGATGGAGATTTTGAAGATAGTGAAAGACAGCACAAGCTTCCTTTCTGTTGTTCATAGTTGGTCTTTGAGTCCAGCTGACTCAAGGCCATCTAACATTATTATGGTCTTCATCTTAAAGACAAGGCAACTGAGTCTCAGATAGTCACTCACCTACTACTAGCCTGAGGAGAGGTCACTGCCAAAGCTAGACAGTCTGGCTCCAAAGCCATGCTCTTAACCACTAGTCCTAATTGCCTCTCCAAATAGCAGATGTATACACATGGAAAGGACAAGTAGAATTCTGTTTCTTATGTTAGGAAAATTCCATCTTCATTGAGACACAATATAGTCTTTCCTGGATTCAGGCATTTAGCTATTACTGATTAATAGGTCTCCTATTATGTATGTAGTATCAACTTAGAAACCTAGGCAATCAATCGCTAACAAAAGCAAGATGAGATCTGGACTTTTTAGCGGCAGACCAACCACCTGTTGGGTGAGGCAAGATGCACAGCTCACTATGTCACAAGCAACAGTGATAGTGGAGCTTTGGAGATACCCTTTATGGGGAAGTGCAGGGTTTGACAGCATCAGATCGAGAAAAGAGGAAGGAGTGTTTGCTTGCTAGTTCACTGAATATTCATGAAACTGACAGTGTGCTGGTCACTGAAGAGCAGAGATGGTTGGACAACTTGTTCCCTCATAGGCAGACCACTTGAAAATGGTGCTAGGAGGAGGAGGAGAAAAAAGCTTGGGAGAGGGACTTAATTCCTCCTGAGAAGTGAGAAGTCTTCCTGGAGTCAGTGATATTCAGTAAGGATGAGTGAGCCTGAGTAAGGAAGGCCTGACATGTTATGCTATGTCAGGCCTGACACGCCTGACAAACTTTGTTTAATTAAGGAGATTGAAGGGTCACCTTTGGGATAAATATAACACAACAGGAATAACACTACATATATAACACAATAGGAATAACATTAGATATATAAAACAATAGGGATAATGTTATATAAATATGTGTGTGTGTGTGTGTATATATACATATATATGTATATATGTATATATATGTATATATGTATGTATCTATGTGTGTATATATGTGTGTGTATATATATATAGTTGTTGTTGTTAAGTGCCATCGAGTCACAGGCAACTCATAGCGACCCTATGAAGGAGAGTCCTCAACGCTTGTGTGTCTTTCATCCTCTCTCCAGGTTCATAGGGTTTCCGGAGGCAAGCTATTATGGAAGTGAATGCCACTCCTCCTTACAAGCTTGTTTTAATCGGAGAGCTCCAGCTCACAATGTCCGCATTGGGTAACCAACCATTAACACATTTGACACATTGATGTCCCAATGTTCAGCCTCACAGCAACCACAAGTTACTGCTGTACGGCAAGTGGCCACACCAGGACTATACGACCTAGAGGAATGTCTGAACAAAAACAATGAAAGATAGGCCCAAGGGCCGTGGATTAAAAGTCACCCACCTGTGGCTTGGTAGAATTG
>NW_006399807.1:12084378-12095687 GCF_000299155.1 Elephantulus edwardii | reverse complement strand
TTCACTCCCAACACTCCCAAAGTCATGGGAGGCTAGAAGGACAAGTCAGTGCATTCCTCCAGATAAAGAAATTAGGGATTTTCATAATTGCCGCTGTTCTACTTCAGGCTTCCTCAGTTCACCAGAGTGATGGCCAGGTTACTGCAGCCAAACAGGAAGAGTCAAACCGTGTCTGTAAAAGAGCATCCTTCCTCCCATTAGCTCTCACAGGATTTCTGCACAATGTTTACTTGCGAGAAATTGGACAGGCTTGGAGAGTGTCCTTTCTTTCACCTGTAGGACAAGATTTCAAACAAAGCCAGAATTAAACTGAAGAGAACCAGGCAGCAATCTCATGGAGTCTCTATCACACGCTATTGGACTTCCATTCCCTTCACTGTCCTGTATCTCTGGCTGTGAGAAGGCACTGCTGTTGGAGGTGATTAAGTTTACCTCAGAGCATAGGGCTGAGAGAGGAGCCCCCACCCCACTCTCACTGCCAAAGGTGGAGGAACAGATGCTTCTGCTCCCCTTTGCCTGGAATTTGAAACTGATCACTTTTTTTCCTTTTCAGCACTGTAGTTGAAGTGAAGGTTGATAAAATATTTTGTTTTAGTTTGCTTGCAAACTCATTCTTTCTGCATATTATTGATCTAAGGGAAAGAAAACATATTGCCAATTCCAAATAATAATGCATAAAATTTCATAATACAGCTTGTTGGTAAATAGATTTGTCATTGTAACTTAGCATCTGTGTAGGAGAGCTGATGCACCTCTTTATAATATCAGAGAAAGCTCTCATGGCGCAGTCAGCTGGAAGTTGTGCTGCTCACCCAAAAGAGTGATTTCTCTGGTAGTTCAGATCCACCACCAGCTCTGAGGGAGAAGGATGGGCTATCTCCTTACATGCCATTTACAGCCTTCGGAAGACTGCTGGAGGCTCAGTGTCGACCTTATGGCAATGAGTTTGAGTTTATATTACCAGGTGACATTGAGTTGATTCTGACTCATGGCAGCTGCATGCACGTCAGTAGAATTCTGCTCCCTGGGGCTTCCATTTGCTACTGAAAGTAGCTCATCAGGCCTCTCTAACAAGGGGTCTCAGGATGAACTCAAATTGTCAACATTTCATTAGTAGTTGAACACTTTAAATGTGCTCCGCTACTAGTGAAAACTTGGCAATTTGAGACACACACATGTACACACATTGTATACATGCACACTCATAGAGGTTGAGGATAGCTAATATGTTGCAAGGAGTGACCAGTCCTTGGAGAAAGACATCATGCTTGGAGGTGGAGGGGCAGTGCAGGAAAGTGAAACTCTTGATGAGATGGATTGACTCAGTGACTGGGGTAATGGAGGTAGATATGTCAGAGACAATAAAGTTGGCACAGGACAGAGCAGGATTTAGAGCTGTTGTACATAGGGTCGCTATGAGTTCCAAGAGATTTGACAACACATAACAACAACATGGCATATTAGGGAAGCTTTACATTTGAACAGAGACTTGAAAGATATCTCAGTGTAACTGCCTAAGCAAGAGTGTCTATGTTTGTTTGAGGAACAAGGTGATCAGCAGAGGCTGGAAAAGAGGACGAAGATGAGGTGAGAAAAGTGAAGATAGTGAAGAAGCTGGGTCATGGTGGCCATTTCCCTTTGATTTCTTTATTTTTGCATTTATGAGTGTTGACTTTGGATCCAAATAAAATGGAATCCTTGTTAACTTCAATCTTTTCTCCACTTACATGATGATGTTTAAGCTCAGGTATGTTGTTGTTCTTATGTGTTGTCAAGTCAACTATGACTTCATAGTGACCCTATGCACAATACCTCTGAACTTTGCCCTATCCTGAGCCAATCTCACTGTTTCTGACAAACCTACCCTCATTACCCTGGTTACTATGTCAATCCATTTCCCCCAGGGTCTTCTCTCTCACTATCCCTCCACCCTTCAAGCATAGTATCTTTTTCTAAGGATTGGTCCCTCCTGATCACATGGCCAAAGTATGTGAGACAGAGCCTTAAAATCCTTGCCTCCAAAGAGAAGCTTGGTTTCACCCTCTCCCAGATATATCTATTAGTTCTCTTGGCAGTCTATGTTCAATACTGTTCTCCTGCACCACAATTCAAAAGCATCAATTCTTCTTCTGTCATCTTTGGTCATGTCCAGCTGTCTGATATATAGCAAGTAATTGAGATGACCATGGCCTGAATCAGGTCTCTAGACTAATGACATCATTGCTATTCAGCACTCTGGAGAGGTCCCTGACAGCAGATTTTCCTAATGCAATTTGTCTTTTGATTTCTTTGCTGCTGGTGCCAAGAGTATTGATAGTGGGACCTAGCAAGCTGAAATTATTAACAATCTCAATCTCTTCTCCATCTGTCGTGGTGCTGCCAATTAACCCAGTGGTGAAAATCTTTTTTTTAATGTTGAGCTTCAATTTAAAGCTCAGGTATAGGTGTTAGGATTTACATGTGAATATGATTTACACCATAAGAGATGTCTATTGGACGTTTAAATGGAGATGTCAAGTAAGAATTTAGGTACATGAGTGTACAATTCAAAGAGTTTGGGTTGGAGAGAGAAGTTTGGGAATGATTAGCCCACATTTAGAAGAAGGGTGGAAGGGAGGGAGGAATGAATCTGTGGACTCTATTGTGGTTTTGTCAGGACTAGGTTTGGCTGTAACAGACTAAGAATGACAGTGGCTTTAACCACGTAGGATGTTAGTGCTTTCTCATTAATGTATTAATGTCCAGTAGTTGGTGGTCCCCACGATGACTGAAATAGTTTCATGAAGTACTCAGGGACCCTCACATGTGAATCCTATTCTCATGGTCACCAAATAGTAGAACTGGAAGAAGGAAAAACTCACCACCAAATAGACAAGGGAAGAACACAAATACCAACTGACCTTTACAGAAGTTTCAGGTTGGAAAATGTCCAGAGCATTTCTTGTCACACCTCACTGGTCAAATCTTGGTCCGAGACCACAAATAGGTCAAGGGGCAGCTGGGAAATGTAGTCCTTATTCTGGGCCCCAGGCAGTAGTTCACAAGGGCTCACACCTTGTTCCATCACTCTGCCACAGTGATGCATGAAAATGTGATGCATACTGATTTGTTCTTTTGTCTTAGTGTTGCCTAGGCCTTTTTCAAAATACAAATCTTGAGCAGGGAACCATGATCAACCAATATATGCTCCACTGAGAACATCAAAGTGCTGCTAGTGTTGGGAGATAGACAAGTCATTAGAAAGTCATCCATTAAAAGAGGGTACACCACCCTTAAGAATCAGGGATCAAGGAAAGTGATTGTGAATGGATGGAGGGGGGTCAAGCTGGAAAGGATCTTAAGAAGAGGATGCCAAACACACATTCACACAGTGCTGTGGACAAACCTGGGACTTCACCCTATAAGCAAGGGTTATTCCTGCTGATATTCTAGCCTCATCCTTCTCCACTTCGACGATTTGCAGCAATGGTTTCAGTCTTCCCCAGTCGACCTGGGGGCTGGTGGAATCTTGACAGCTGTTGCCCCTGATTAGTAGAGGTTGTGGTCGGGTATGTGATTCAGCCCAGCTCAGCATGTCAGCTGACAACGGACCTTTGTGCAGCTCACATTCAGCTGTGAATTCTAGGTATTTATAGAAAATTAAAAAGTCTTGCGTTTATTTAGTTGTGTGTCCAGAAGAATGAAATATTGGAGTACCATTTGGAAGTTTGCTACTAGAGTTGACCAGCACTGTTGTTGTTTGCTGCCCAGTTGATACCAACTCTACTTTCTAGGATAGAATTGCTAAGGCCATAATCTTTATGGGAACAGACTGCCAGGACTTTTCTTCCATAGGTGCCCAGTATGGGTTCAAATTGCCAACTTTGTGGTTAATACCTTTTGAGATACCACCAGGACTTTTAATTATCTGAGTAAAATAAACATAAAAATCCAAAACTCAAACCTCAAATCTAGTGCTCTGTGTGTGTGTTGTTCCATAGAGTCAGAATTGACCTGTAGCTAACCCTCCGGTGGGTTTTTAGAGGTAGTTAATTGCGTGTGAGGAGATTGCTGTTGAGCTGATTCCATTTCATAGCAACTTTAGAGGGCAGAGTAGAGCTGCCCCATAGGGTTCCCTAGGTCCCAAGGCTGTATGTAAATCTCTGTGGCAGCAGACAGCCTCATTTTTTCTTGTGGAGTAGCTAGCAAATTCAAAATGCCAACTTTTAGCTTGACAGTCCAACCCTTAATCTACTTCACCACCAGGGCTCCTATCTGAGTCACTGCTGTTAAGTGCTATAGAGTTGAGTAAGACTCCTCACGGCCCTATCAACAACAAATCTGAAGTCTGTCCTCTCCTGTATCATGCTTATCATCCCACACACATTTGAGTCCACTGCCCATCAGTCAGTTGTCGAGGGTTTTTCCTCTTCTTTGCTGTCCCTCCGTATTTCCAAGCAAGATATTCTTTTCCAAAGAGTAGCACACATCCATATGTAAGATGAAGCTTCATTATCCTTGCCTCCAAGGAACACTGGTAGCCTAGTGACAAGAAGCTGTGTTGCAATCCCAAAGGTATATGGTTAGATTCCACCAACAGCTCTGTGTGATTAACTGCCTCTGAAAACCCACCAGAGGGTCAGCTTTGGTTGCTTCTGACTCTATGATAAACAACATGACAACAACCACCAAGGAGCACTGAGACATATCTGTTTGTTCTTTAGGCTGTACATAGGGTATTCACTACTCTTTTCCAGCACCACAATTCAAAGGAATCAATTCTTCCTTTGTCATTCTTATTTATTTTTCAGCTCTCAGATGCATAGCAGGTGATTGAAAGACTATGGCTTGAATAAGGTACACCGTAGTTTTTAAACCGACATCATTGCTCTTCAGGACTTTTAAACGATCACTAACAGCAGACTTTCCCAATGCTATATGTGTCTCTTGGTCTCATTACTGCTGGTATCAGGGATATCAACTGTGGACACAAGCAAGATGAAATTGTTGACAATTTGGGAGTTTTTGCTTTGGGGACATCAAGCTTATATTAATAATGGTGATAGAATGATTTGGAAAGGGTAGAAAAAAAGGTTGTACAATTTGAAGACTGTAATAGGTGTCACTGAATTGTAAATATTGAAATTGTTAAGATGGTGCAAACTTTATTGTTTGCATTCTCAATTTGCATACACACCTACACACGCAAGACCCTTGTGCTGGACACAGGGGTTCCTGGATTGCATAAACAGGTTGATAGTTCAAGTTTATACACAAGTGCCTCAGAAGAAAAGAGTTGAGGATATACTAACACAACAATGTCAATGGCTGAGGCCATGAAAAGTTGTAAAGCACAATTATACTCTGACATACAAGTTCACCGTGAGTTGGAATTGATGTGGAAGCGCAGCTTGTTTGCTTTGGTTCTGGTTTCACTGTACACAGAAATGAACCTTCAGGATGCGCTTTTAGTTGAATTAAAAACTATGTAAGCTTGCTTGAATTTAGAGAGGAAAAAACTTGCAAAACAACTTTGCTTGAGATTTGAAAACTCATGGAAATTTTGGAGACAGATTAGGGAGTCAGAGTTACAGGGAGATAAAACTACAGTGTATGTTTACAGTCGGATGTTTGCACAGAGGATTTTTTAAAGATGCAAACAATGGTTCAATTGTTATCACTTGCTATCTCAGCTCCTTGCCCTTCAGGTGGAATGGAGACACAACATTCTTGCTGCTAGGCTTTTTGAATAGGACTCTGAGTCAATGAAGGAACCTGACATCTGATTTCAAGACTCCACATAAAATTCATATGTTTACCTAATAAAGGTTTTGAAACTTGTGGGTCAACACATTTTGATCTGTATTTTCCTAAGACAAACAAACAAACAAAAAAATAGAGTATGCTATGTTTTGGCTTTAGATCTGCTGTTCGTGGATCATTGTGAGTCATACTTGACTGGACATCAACCAACAGCATGGCTATTCTTTGGAAATGGACATCACTCCTGAAATGGTGGGGGATTGGCAAAAGAGAGGAAGACCTTCAACAATGTGGATTGACACACCGACTGAAGCAATTGACTCAAGTATATTGGAAATAGCGAGGAAGACACAGGATGGGACAAAGGTCAGGTTTGCTCTTCATAGGGTTGCTATGAGTTATACCTGACTCAAAACCACAGGCAACAATAAAAACATGTCTTAAAGTTGAAAATGCACATGATAGGCCTTACTTAATGAATTATGTTATACTTGGTGGTGTTGTTGTTGTTTAATGCCGTCGAGTCTTAGACGACTTATAGCGACCCTAGGAATGAACAGCCTGAGCACTGTTCGTACATAGAGTTTCTGGAGGCAAGCCATTTCGGAAGTGGATGCCACCCCTGCTTCCAGGCTTGATTTAGTTGGGAAGCTCCAGCCAACACTATCCACCATGGGTGCCCATTACCACGATTGGCACATCACTTGGTAATATAGATCTAAAAACATTAAATGCATTGCTGATGAGTCTGAAGTGACTCATAACTGACCCTGCCTGTGGGCTTTTGGGAATCTGTAGATCACATGAAAAGAGACTGCCCGTCTTTCTTTCATGGATCCCCTAGTGAATTCAGACAGTCAGAAATGTGGTACCTTTAGGTTAGCAGTGCAACTCCCTATAGACCATATCACCAGCGCACAATGTAGGGGGTCAGTGAGAAAAAAAAAAAGGAAGACCCCCGATGAGACACACTGACCAATTAGTTGCACTGGTGGACTCAAGCACAGCCTGATTGTAAGGATGATGCAGATTGGGCAGGGTTTGTCCAAATGCAAATAGAAATCTGCACACTAATGTTCACTACAGCACTTTCACAATAGCCAAAAAAATGTGAGTCAGAGCCTACGGAATGGCACCTAACAACAACAGTGAAATGTAAACCTGTATTTCAGTAACAGGTGTGGAGACTGAGTAAACCCCAAGGTGTAGGAATGCTTGCTTGCTTGTTTTCTGTTACCCAATTTGTTCTTTTACACACTCGAGTGATCTCTTTCTTAAAAGTTGTCATTATATGCCTAGGATTTTTTTTCCATTGTCCCAAGATTCACATCCTCTTTTAATATCATTGTCATTTCCCTTTAACAAAATCAGCTGCTCTTTGTGAATTTTAAATATTAAAAATGTTTCTATTTCATGTGTTGAAAATGATCTTCCTACTGGTGGCTTGTTCTTATGCGCCTATCTTTGTGAATTTTAATAAAGAAGTTCACCATTCACCACTTTAAAGTAGTGATATTACTAGTGTGAAAAACGATGTAAATAAACCAGTATAAAATTTAAAAAAATAAAAACCAGCTACATGTTGCCCGATAAAACACTCAACTCACATATTAAATTCCACATGCCATCAAATTAACTTCAAGTTAGAGTGACCCCAATTTACTGTGCTACCCAGAGCTCTCAGTGGCTGATTTTTCAGAGGCTGTCATTGTTATGTGCCATCAAGTCACCTGTGCCTCATAGCGACCCTATGTACAGAACCTGCCCTATCCTGAGCCAGTCTCATTGACTCTGACACACCTACCCCCATTGCCCCAGTTACTGTGCCAATCCATCTCATCCAGGGTCTTCCTTTCCTGTGCTGTCCCTCTATCCTTCCAATAGGATGTCCTCCTCCAAGGATTGGTTGCTCCTGGCCACATGCCCAAAGTATGTGAGATGGAGCTTCAAGATCCTTGCCTCCAAGGCTTGGTTTCACCCTCTCCAGAGTAAACCTTTTTGTTCTCTTGGCCGGCTGTGGTTTGTTCAATACTATTCTCAAGCCCCACAATTCAAAAGCATCAATTCTTCTTCGGCCATCTTTGGTCATCCTTCAGCTCTCTGATGCATAGCAAGTAATTGCAAAGACAATGGCCTGAATGAAGTAACGGTGTCAGTTTGAGGACAAAGGTATGTCTGATTCAGGCCATGATCTTTCTGATTACTTGCTATGCATCTGAGATCTGGACAATGAACAAGGATGACAGAAAAAAGAATTGCCACCTTTAAGGTATGGTGTTAGAGAAGAGCACTGAACATCCCCATGGATGGCCAAGAGAACCAATACCTATGTCTTGGAGACGGTACAGCTGGGGCGCTCTTTGGAGGCAAGAATGATGAGGTTCTGCCTCTCATACTTTAGGCATGTTGCTAGAAGGAGCTATTCCTTGGAGAAAGACATGATGCTGGGAAGGATGGAGGGTCTGGTGAAGGAGAAGGAGACCCTCAGCTGGGTGGATTGACATGGTGACTGCTTCAATGGGTTCTTGTGTGTCAGGAAGTGTGAGAATGGTGCAGGATAGAACAGGGCTCAGTTCTTTTGTTCATGGGGTCACTATGAGTTATATTGATGGCACCTAACAATAAAAACAACAACAATGGCCTGAGTCAAGTATACCTTAGTCTCTAGACTGACATCATTGCTTTTCAGCACTTTTGAGAGGTTCCTGACAGCAACATTTCCCAGAGCAATTTGTCTTTTGATTTCCTGACTGCTGGTGCCAAGAGTGTTGATTGTGAAGCTGAGCAAGCTGTAATTGTTAACAACCTCAATCTCTTTTCCATCTATTATAGTGCTGCCAATTGGAAAATAAAATGTAACAGCCACATTAAATAAATATTCAATTCACATATTAAATTCCAGTTATCACAAAAGTAATAAAAAAAATTTAAAAAAAATTTCCAGTTGTCATCAAATTGACTTCAATTCATGATGACTCCAAAGTGGACCAGAATAGCACTGTGCTCCCCAGAGTTTTCAGTGGCTGATTTTTCAAAGATAAATTGCCAGACTTTTTTCTAGGTACCTCTGAGTAGACTGAAACAAACTGACTTTCAGTTATTAGTTGAGTACGTTTGTACCACTCAGGGACTCCTCTATATTGATGTGATGTTACGTGCCATTAAGTCAGAATGACTCATAGCTGAGGAGATTCCCAGCTTTCTCTTGTGGAATGTCTTGTGGATTTGAACCACCTGCTTCTGGGTTGGCAGCCCAACTCTTTACCACTAGGCTAACAGAGTGCACTCTCTGTATAGTGAAAAACTAAAAACATCTCATTTTCATTGAATTGGTGTTGGCTCAATAGCTGACTCTCCAGTTGCTCATCTTTCTCTCACACAGCCACTAATGGTTTTGAACTGCCCCAGAGAGTTAACTTTGGTTTAGCAACACAACTCTCTACAGACTAGGCCACTTGTTCTTAGGTACTGCTGAGTCAAGTACGACTCATAGTTACCCTAGGAACAGAGGACCTGCAGCTTGTTCCACCCTGTGCCATCCCCATCATCTCTGACACACTACATCCTATTACTGAAGTCACGTGTCAAGCCATCTCATTGGGGGTCATCCTCTCTTTCACTGACCCTCCATCTTCCCAAGAATGATGTCCCAGGGGAGCTCTGGTGGCCTAGTGGCAAGGAGCTGCAACTACAATTCCAGAGGCGCAGGGTTCGAATCCACCAGATGCTCTGCCGGGGAAGGAGGGACAATCTCTTCCTGTACCAGTCAGATCTGATTTGACGGTACACGCACACAAAAATAATAAAATAAAATAAATTTAAGAATGATGTCCCTTTCCAAGGAATAGCCTTGCCCAGTTAGAGCTTCTTTATCAATAATACCATTACAAAGAGTGTAAATTGGCATAAGAATTGGGACTTTAAAATGAAAATAAAAGTTATTTTCATTACACAACCAAAGCAAGCAAGCAAGAAAGAGGAACTCAAACACAGATACTGCATAAAAACTAAAAAGAAGTAGTTACACTGTGAATTCCTTGAGAGTGGGGACATGGTCTTTGGCTAGGAATTCTCCACAGTCCCCAATCTGGTATCTGGTACACATGAAGTTTCAAGACATAGTTGAAGAAATGATTAAAAGGAGACAGGATCTGCACATTTAAGCAGGGACCTGATTTACTAAAAGATTGATGTTCAGTGTTTATATTAAAATTTCTACCATATTGAATCTGTGTAGGTGCTTATAAAATCACCACCCCCCATATTCAGTTAATGAACTGAGGGACAAGTGGTGGCAAGTAATCTTGAAACCAGACAAAAGTTCCCAAGAACATTATGAAGAGGAAAGGTTTTTGTAAGCTCAGTTTTCTCCCTCACCTGTTTTTTTGGTTTTTTTTTGTTTTTTGTTTTTAATTTTTTTTGAGTGTACCGTCAAATCAGATCTGACTGGTACAGGAGGACGTTGTCCCTCATTTCCCGGCAGAGCATCTGGTGGATTCGAACCGTGAGCTTCTGGGATTGTAGTTGCAGCTCCTTGCCACTAGGTCCCCCAGGTTTTTGTAAGCTCAGATGCACAGGACATTATACTGGGCATATTTTTGATGCCTGGTAGGGATCTTCTTTTTTTTTATCGGGAATTAAGGTGAAATTTTGAACGAGGTTAAAATGAGCAGGCAAACCTTAACTGGCTAGGTTAAGTTTAGTTTCTGCAAGAGTCAAATAATTTTAATTCCATCTCCTGGTAAATTTAGGCGGTTACAGGAAGTTAGTTTGCTTAGGTGGAGATCAGCACAATCTACTTCATTTTGCGCCTAATATAGTATTTGGTGCCAGTTCTTCAATCACTTCAGGAGAGAAGTAAGCTCCACCCATGCGATTTACTGGCTCTGAAAATCTGCTGAACGGTCAGCTATAAATCGGTTCTGACTTGATGGTACAGAACAACAACATACTCAGATTAAGGATGTTCAGTTGATGTGTTCTGTAGGGGGTTGTGCTGCTAACTCAAAGGGCCCACCTCTCTAGAAGTTCAAATACACTAGAAGCTCTGTGGTAGAAAGATGGGCAATCTCCCCCTGTGCAATTCACAGCTTTGGAAAGCTGCTAGAAAGTCAGCTATCAATTGGCTCTGATTCGTTGGCAATGAGTCTGAATTTAATAATCAGATTAAACCAAACCCACAGCCTATTCGGAGTCTATTCTGACTCATGGCAACCCTCTATCTGATTTCTGAGGCTATAATCTTTACATGAAGATGGTCTAAGTATGGGTTTCACATAAGCACAATCAAATGTTCTGGGATTCTCATTCCTCTTAAAATTAGCCACTAGGCCACCATTACTCATGAAAGTGCTGTAAGATCGTAAATAATCCTTGCTCAACCAGGAAAGTAATTCTCTCTTTCTCCTAAGGAGTCCCTTGTAGGAAAATCCTATATAGCAACAGTTCAATTAGTTTGTTTGCAAGTACTTGTTGTTGTTGTTGTTGTTATGTGCCGTCGAGTCTCTTGCAACTCATAGCGACCCTAAGTACAATAGCCCTAAACTCTGCTCTGTCCTGTGCCAATC
>NW_006399807.1:12081061-12082328 GCF_000299155.1 Elephantulus edwardii | reverse complement strand
ATATTTTGGTTGCCTTGGATTTGGTTTAATTTTCCTGAGCTTCCACTTGAATTTGCATATGAGTAGTTGGTGGTCTATTCCACAGTCAGCTCCTGGCCTAGTTTTCACAGCTGATATTGAGCTTCCTATGCATACCATTAGGTGAAATCCAAGTATATAACCCGCATTTACGTCTCTTAAAAAATGTATTTGCTATGAATCAGTCATTGATTGTGCAAAATTCGATCATTCTCTCTCCAGAGTCCTGTCACCGTGTCCATGTTTTCCAACTACTGAATCTTCTTCTTTGTTCCAGACTTTTGCATTCCAGTCACCCTTTATTATCAATACATCTTGATTGCGTGTTCGATCCTGTAGAAAATGTTGAAATGGCAAATGTTTTAATATAGATATTAATATATAGAATACACATATTTTTTCATCAGTTACTATGGAGTTGATTCCAACTTATGGCAACCTCAAATGTGTCAGAGTAGAATTTGCTCAGAAGTCTCAATGGCTGATTGTTTTGTATGTAGATCACCAAGCCTGTCCTTCTACCTTTCAACAGAGTTTATTCAATCCAGAGATGCTGATTTATATTTACCCCATAACCCCCCACACACACACTCAGAGAGAGAGACAGACAGACAGAGACAAAGAGAGAAGAGAATGAATTCAAAAGGCAGATTCTGCCTCTGTCAGAATCGTAAACCCTGTAGTCCTATCCTTGATTTCCTAATAATTCTATACCCTTAGAATACAACCCCTTTTCCTGAATTAATTAGAATGGGGAGCAATCTTTTGTAACTAAACATACCAGATGAAAACAGCTTACCTTAAATTCCTCACTTTTTAGTGAGGGTTGAAATTAACAAATTTGTGACTAGTGGTGGTTCAGACCAAGTGCTAATCGTGAAATGAGAAAGATTGAATTACTGTCATGTCATAAGGATCCCTGGTGGCAGACTTGTTAAGCACTGAGCTGCTAATGGAAAGTCAATGGTTCAAAACCATCAGCTATCATTCTCGAGGCTTTGTTCACAATAGCAAGGAGTTGGAAACAATCCAAGTGCCCATCAACAAACAAATGGATAGAGAAGCTGTGGTATAGTACTATGCTACATTGAAAAACAAGGAACTCATGAAATATTATTCAAAATGGGTGTCCCTGGAGGACATTATGCTGAGTGGAGTATCTCAGTCACAAAAGGACAAATACTGCATGGTGCCACTGTTTTAAAACAGGACTGACCTTGGGTTTGGGGGGAGACTGAGAAAGATGGAT
>NW_006399807.1:12076081-12080185 GCF_000299155.1 Elephantulus edwardii | reverse complement strand
GGGGGAGGGACTGTAAAGCAATGGGGGAACTTTTCTTTTACTTTTCAAAGAGAAGAGTGTACTGGGTGGGGGGAGGAGAGGTGGGCAGGGAGAAAAGTACAACGATGAATGAATGGAAATCCAAAGTCTCTGTAAATTTTCATTAAAATTAATAATAATAACAATAAACATTACAGCCTGGGAATCCCTGAGTATGGAACAGTTCTACTCGACCTTGTTAGGTCACTGTGAGTTAGAATCAATTCAATGGCAAGAGGTTAGTTTTGTTGTTGTAAGGAGTAGTCCTGATCTTTCTCAGGATAATTCCAAGGTGGCCTAAATATTGTGCTCAGTGGTGGTACAGTTGTAAAATTCTTGCTTTCCATGTGGGATGTTGGAATTAGGTCCCCAGGCCATGCACCTCTTGTGCAACAACCACTTATCTGTCAGTGGAGCCTTGGATGCTTCTAGATGCTGACCAATGGCAACTAGCAACATCCTGAACTCTATTATCTTCCATGAGAGCAGAACAAAGACCAAGCTATGAGGCACACTGACTTATTTTGGCAGCTTTAGTTCAGTTTCTGTGTTTTCTACCACAGATATCATTAACATCAGAAAGGCCACAACTGGGTCCAGTCCTTCAGACTTGCAAGTTCTCTTTCATTCATATGCCCTGGGCACTCATTAGGGTTTGCTTCCTTATCTTAGAAGTGAATTTCCAGTAGTGAGCGAATTTTTAAGACCAATTGGATAGTGGACCATGTTCTGGGGATTTTTTAGCCACAAGAGACAGAGCTTTGTCACAAAATCATGAGACAGAAAGATGGGTTTCCAGTCTGTAGCACAAGAAAGCTCAAGTGCCTTTAGGCCTCCAGTTTGCTGGAAGGGTGGGACACCTCCAGGTATTTATAGAAGGAACTAAAAAATTTTGAAGCACCCCCATTAGTAGGTCAGAGATCAGGGTAGACCAAAAAGCCCTCAAGGCTGAGGACTAGGGAGGGGCATGTATACAAGCATGTCTGTGAAGAGGCCATTCTAAGCAAATAATTATATTATGAATTATTTTTTATCCTTTTACCAGTCCTTGAAAAAGACATTAAGATGGGAAAGGTGAAAGGTCAGAGAAAGAGGAAGTCCTGCAACATCAAGGATTGACACAGTGATTGTAACAATGAGCTGGAGCACGTGAAAGATGATAAAGATGGTACAAGATAGGGCAAAATTCAAATTAGAGGTCATTGTACATCATTGCTTACTCTATCAATATATCACATAATTGCTAGTATTATCTGTGAGTTTTATATTGCCACTGCTATGAATTTTTTTAACCCAGCAGTTAAGTAGAAAGTTCTGGGGGAGGGAAGACTGGTCCCAGAATTGGTGAAAAGGTTGGAGGATGGAATCAACATTACTGATTCTGACGCTGCTGATGCTGGTTCTGTTTTCTGATTGTGAAGTGAGCATAAGTCTGATGCCTGCTCCACAGTATTTTTACAATTGATTTCAGAGATAAGATTCTTAGCAATGTCTCCAGATTCATGGAAGCATGAAACTTCGTAAAAGAAAGAAGGGACAATGGGACGGGAAACTTTTGACTCTTTTATGTTTATCTTTGTTGTTACCGGAAATGTCTCAAAGGAAAGTTAGCTTACTGGTAAGGAATTGAACTGTCAATTCAAAGATAAGCAGTTCAAATCCACCCTCTGCCCCCGCCAACCAATTTCTGCAGCTCTGCAACTGCATCCCTGCCCATCCTCACCCTTCTGCTCCAACCCTCGCCTCCTTGTACCCCCAATATGTTTTTCCCAATAAAATAAAAAAAAAAAATTAAAAAAAAAATCCACCCTCTGCCCTGTGGGAGAAAGATGGGCAACTTACTGACTCTGAAAACCTGCTGGAGGTTCAGCTATGGATCTATTCTGATTGGATGGTTAGTAACAAGAGCAACAAGGGAAGAAAAGAACTGTCTGAACGGTTTAGAGCAAACCTCACACTGGTAAACAAAAAGATTGGTAAGTGGCCAAGGTCTTCTGACTTTATCTGGCTAGAGGCCAAGGCCCTATGTATATAGCTGGGAAGACAGTTACTAGAAGAAGAAGAGAAGAGAACCTGGAAAGTACATTATCCTGAAAACTAAATGATTCTACTTTATGTCATAAAACGGATCTAAATGTTGGCAGTTGTCGGTAACAGAGAGCTTGTAACTCTGCCTTCAGCCAATATTTGATTGGATATACTAAAAGGGGAGTTAAGATTTTCCCTAAGGACACACAAACTCTTGGTTTGAATGCAGTGTTGTTATGTGCCATTAAGTCAACTATGACTCAAGTGACTCTGCAAACATCAGATCTGCAGCTTGCCCTATCTTTCTTCATCTACATCATCTCTGTTATGCTCAAATGCATTTGTTACTGTCACTATATCAGTCCACCTTGTTGAAGGTCTCCCTTTTTTCATTGACCACTCTATCTTTCTTACCATGATGTCTTTTCCAAGGCTTGGCCCCACCTGACAACATGTCAGAAGTATGAGAGACAAAGTTTCACTATTCTTGTCTCCAAGGAACATACTGTTTGCTTTCTCCAGGACTGTCCTTTTGTCAGTTCATGGGATATGCAGTACTCTTCTCCAATACCACAATTCAAAGGCACAAATTGTTTTATTTTCCTTATTCATTGTACATATTTCAAGTATATGTAAAGCAATTTAGATCAGGCATACCTGAGTCTTTAAATTGACATTTGTACTTTTTAGAATTTTGGAGAGATGATCCTAGATTTTCCCAATGCAACTGTTTTCTTTGCTTGCTTTTTTTTTTTAAATTTCTTGGTTGCTATTATCATGGGGGTTGATTGTGGATCCAAGTAAAAGAAACTAACTTTTCTCCATCTGTCATGATGTTTCCTAGTTGTTCAATGGTAAAGAGATTTTTAATGGATGTTGAGTTATAATCCATATTTAAGACTCTAGTCTTTGAACTTCTGCAGTAAGTACTTAAACTCTTCTTCACGCTCTGCAAGCTAGGTTGTGTCTTGTACGTAACAGGTTTTAAGCATCTTCCACTATGCAACCTTAATTGTGGACTCTTGGGGTGGTGGGAAGGGTGCGGGGGGATTGTGTACCAGGGAGAGACTGTTTATTTTACTTTTCAAAGAGATGAGTGAACTGGGGGGTAGAGGGAAGGGCTGGGCGGGGAGAGAAGGGCAGCAATGAATGAAAATCCAAAATCTCTGTAAATTTTCATTAAAATTATTTTTTACAAAAGAGTCTTCCTTCAATCCTGAACTCCTATTTTTCTTCATGCAATGCAGCTTTTCAAAAAATTTGCTCAATATACATATTTGTAAATTTTTAAAAATATAATTTTATTGTCTACTGATTCACTTACAAAGTTTGTATACATTTTTTTTCACATCAGCATACATATTGAATAGGTATTGAATAGGGGAAATGATACAATGTGACACACACCTCTTCTATGACTTTGTTTTGATCAAAACAATCAGATGCCTTTGCATAGTCAATAAACACGTTGTTGTTATGTGTCCTCAAATCGCCTGCGACTCATAGTACCAACAGCCAGGAAATTAGAAGACATATTGCAACAACCATGAGATAACATCTCATCCCAGTAAGAATAGTAAAATTTAACAGAACAGCAAACATCAAATGCTGACAAGGTTGTGGAGAAACTGGAACCCTTATTCACTGTTGGTGGGAGTGTAAAATGGTGCAACCACTATGGAAGGCTGTATGACACTTTCTCAAAAAGCTGCAAATAGATATACCATTTGACCCAGCAATTCCACTACTGGGAATTGACCCTAAAGAAACCATAAGTGTGATCCAAGCAGATATATACATACCCATGTTTATTGCGGCTTTGTTCGCAATAAAAGAGTTGGAAACAACCCAAGTGCCCATCAACAAACGAATGGATAGACAAGATCTGGTATGTTCACACAATGGAATACTATGCAGGCTTGAAAAACAAAGAACTCATGCAATATTATTCAAAATGGGTGACCCTGGAGGACATTATGCTGAGTGAAATATCTCAGTCACAAAAGGACAAATATTGAATGGTGCCACTGTTGTAAAACAGGACTGACACCGGGGTTG
>NW_006399807.1:12069443-12075981 GCF_000299155.1 Elephantulus edwardii | reverse complement strand
GCTGAGTGAAATATCTCAGTCACAAAAGGACAAATATTGCATAGGGCCACTGTTGTAAAATGGGACTGACATCAGGGTTGAGAGAAGATAGAAAAGGAGGGAGGAATTATATATATTGCATTGAAATAGATGAGGGAGATATCTGTTAAAAAGGGACATATGAATGGGAATTCTTATCATAACAGAAGTCCAGAATGAAGGCTGCATAGTGGAGTGGACTTGGGGGGAAGGGATTATATAACGATGAGGGAGTTTTTCTTTTTCTTTTCAAGGAGAAGAGTGATTTGTGAGGAAGGGATTGGGCAGGGAGAAAAGTGCAACAATGACTGACTGAAAATCCTGTCTCTGTAAACTTTCATTAAAATTAATAAAAAAAGGACATATTGGAATGGGAAAGTCTGCTGTTAGGAACCTTTCCAAAGTACTGAACAGCAATGTTGTCACTCTGGAGATTAAGGTGTGTCTGATACAGGCCGTGGTCTTAGCAATCACTTGTTATGTGTCAGAGTTGGACAATGACTAGGGAGGATAGAAGGAGAATTGATGCCTTTGAACCATGGTGTTGGAGAAGAGTATTGAATGGATTGCTAAGAAAACAAACAAGTTCACCCCGCCCAGAGAGGGTTAAACCAGGCTGCTTCCTGGAGGCAAAGATTCTGAAGTTTCATCTAACATACTTTGGACATGTTGCAAGGAGGGACCTGTCCTTGGAGAGGGATGTCATGCTTGGGAGGGTGGAGGGAGGGACAGTACAAGAAAGGAAGGTGTCCTTTGAATACATTCCTATTTTCCCTGGTGAGTCTAGGTGGAGGAAGATGTTGACTGGAAGATGTTACACGATTTAGTTGTGGATGTTAATTATTAATAAGGCTCAATATAGTTATACAAATGTAGTTTTAGAAGCTTTCACTGTGAGAGTGGATTTAGAGAAGGCATTGCTAGATTTAAGCATTGTTGACGCTCCATCCAGTTCTCAGAGGTACTAAATCATAAGGGAGGAGATTGCCCATTTCTCGTGGAGCAGCTGGTGAGCTCGAATTGTGTGCCTTGGAATTGCAATGTGGCTTTTTACCACTAGGCCACCAAGATTAAAGTAGATGAACCCTAACTCTCTCAAGGTTTTGCTATCCTGATAGCTCTTGATCTCAGAGCAAGGGAACAACGTTCTCTCAGTTTAGTTTTAGCAGATGCTAGAAAGAATGAAAATACATTATTTTTTTTTAGAATCTGATAAAATCAGATCCTCTACAAGTTGACTGACACTGTGACTGTAAAAATGGGCTAGAGGATATCAGAAATTCTGAGGATGTCTCAGGATAGGACACAGTTCAGATCTCTTGTTCATTGTGTGGATTCAAAGACACCTAACAACAACTATAACAAAGTACTCTTTACTGGAGTAGTTGTTAAAAAGTTAAAAGTTGTTAAAGTAGTTGCTTGTTTGAAGGACAAGCAGCCAAATCAAACTCAAACTTGTTGCCATCAAGTCAATTTTGACACAGATTAACCCTCCATAAGGACTTCCAAAGTTGTAAATTGTGATTGCAGGACATGCCCATCTTTCCTCCTCAGAGCAGCTAATATAGCCAAACCAACAGAAAAGTGCTAACAAATAGTCACAGGGTGCCCTGCAGTGCAGTGAATAATTAATATGACCTTTATCTTTTTCTACCTATTCAGTCTGTATTCTGAGAAAATAATGTGAGGAGTTGAACTCTATGATGAAGAATGGGAGGTCAGGTTTGGAGGAAGACTCATCAACAGTCTGTGTTATGCAAATGGCACAACTTTGCTTGCTGAAAGTGAGGAAGGAGAACTTGAAATTCCTGTGACAGGTGATCAATGACTACAAGCTTCACTACGCACTGAATCTCAAATAACGAAACCAAAAATCCTCAACACTGGATGGATAAGTAACATCATGCTAGATGGAGAAAAGACTGGAATTATCAGTGATTTTGTCTTACTTGGATCTATAATCAACACCTTAATACCAGCAGTCAGGATATTAGGAGACATTTTGCACTGGGAAAGCCTCTTTCAGGGACCTCTCCAAATTTCTGAGGAGCAATGATGTCAGTTTGAAGACTTAGGTGCACTTGATTTAGGCCATGGCCTTTCTGATCGTTTGTCACATATCTAAAAGCTGGGCAATGACTAAAGATGACAGAAGAAAAATTATCTTTGAATTGTGTTGTAGAAAAGTCCTACTGACTGCCAAAAGAACAAGTTTTGGAGAAGATGCAGCCAGAGATAGAGGCAAAGATGACAAAGGGTCCTCTCCTGTTCTTTGGCATGTTGCTAGGAGAGGCCATTCCTTGGTAAGGGGCATCAAGCTTGGAAAGGTGGAGGATCAGTGAAGACCTTCAACTAGGACTGACACGGTGACTGCAGTAATGGGCCTAAATGTGTCAGAGATGATGCAGATGGCAAAGAACAGGACAGGGTTCAGATCTGTTTTTCATAGTGTGGCTGTGGGTCATACTTGACTTGAGGGCACCAGATAACAATAACAGCCACAACAACAAACAGTCCTATTCTTGAGGGAGCTTTGTTTGCCCACCGAGTAAGGAGTTATACAGCCAAACCAAAGCCTGTTATTACAGCCCTCTAGCTTCTCTACAGGATAAAAATAAGCACTGTCCTTCTCTGTGATCGAGTCTCTGAAAATTTGCTAGAAGGTTGAAGCTGAGTCAGTTCTGCCTCAATGATGAGTTGTTGTGTGAATTATTGTCTTGGTAACTTCCACCACATGATTGACTAGCTTGCTAATAATGTCAATAAGGTATATAACATAATTTTGGAAGTGGCTGGTGGTGCACTGAATTACTTATTCTGGCCCTTTCTACGAGTAGTTTTTGCAACTTTCACCAAATGACTGGGTGGAACTACACAAATAAAGTTCTTGTAACCAACAAAGGGATTATATAACTTGCTAATGTAAATAAGATGCATGCCACACTTTGAGGGTTGGGATGATACAAATAAGATGAATGAAACCCTAGTAAAGAGACTGGTTAATTTTGTCATTCCACTAGGCTTAAAATAATTCTCAGAGGTGCAAAGTAGAGATCTGACAACCACTTACAAGAAGAGACAGGAATGGAGTATGTCTTTTGAGTCTAGGACCCCTAAACTGGGTATCTCCCAGACTCAAGAGACAGTTGTACTGCCAGAAATAGTGAAGAAGATAGATAGAGATAGATAGATAGAGATACAGAGGCAACAGAGCTAGCATAGCTGGAGCAGGAGATGGTATGATGGATTGTTGGCCCGCAAATGAGAGCTAAGAACCTTTGGGCTGAAGCATACTAGAGGAGAGAGGTGGCTCTAGGTACTTAACAGTAGAGCAAGAGAGTGTTAGAGGGAGCTCTGGTGGCTTACTGGGAAGGAGTTGTGCTGCCAGTCTAAAGTCCCAAGGTTTGAATTCACCAGCTGTTCCATGGGAGAAAGATGAGAAATCTTTTCTTGTATGATTTACAGCCTCTGAAAACCCAGTGGAGGGTTGCTATGAGTCAGTTCTCATGTTGTTGACAACAACAACAACAGTGAGCTTTGTCACACTTGCTCAAACAAGGTCAAGCTGCCCGGAGGGGCTAAGAGCCAGAGAGAGGCCTATTTATGAACATGGCTAAAAATAGGCTGTCCTGACAGAGAGACTGTTGAATTGTTTCTGATTTTGAATCAGAACCTGTAACTTCCCTAAAACCGTCACAAGTGAGAGTGTTGTCTGTGAGTTCTGTGTAGACATTGCAATAAATTTTTGAACCCCAAAAAGAAGTAGTGAATGCCATGGGAAGGAAAACTGGAGTTTGTGAACTATTTGGAGGGAGAAGGCAAGTCTAAGCTCTGTTTCCTAGGAATTAACCTTGGGCTGATGCTGGCCCTCCCTCTGCTTTGTTTGGAGGTGGAGGAAGTTGGACATCTCTGTCAAGCCTTTTAAAAACAGATTAAAAGGAAGAGAGATAGATAGACAGAGACAATGATTCCAGTGTGTGAAGGATTCAGTAAAAAAGCCAAACAAAAACAAAGAAAAACCCTGCAAGTTGTTGTGTGCTTTGAGTTGGGACCACCCCTTGGTTGAACCTCCACCTGGTTTTCTGGAGCTTTGGTGGCCTAATGCTAAGAAACTATGCTGCAATCTCAAAGGCACATAGTTCAAATCCATCAGCTGCTTTGTGGGAAAAGGATGAACAGTCTCTTCACATGTGATTAACTGCCTCTGAAAATCCTCTGGAGGGTCAGTTATGAGTCAGTTCTGACTCAATGGTACACAGCAACAACAACATACAATTAAAACTCAGAGGCAGTTAGTCACATGGAAGGAGATTGTGCATCCTTCGCCCATAAGCAGAGATACATAATTATAAATCATACTAATTTAAGTGGATTATATATTATGATTAGTTGCTTAGTGGCAAGAGGTTGCACTATAATACCCAAAACACATGGTTCAAATCCACCAGCTGCTTCATGAAAGAAGGTGCAATCCCCTCCCATTCAATTAACTGCCTCTGCAAACTCACTGAAGAGTCAGCGCTGAGTCTGTTCCGACTCCATGGTATACAACAGCAGCAACAATGATTATAAACAGTTTTTTACAAACATTCTATTAAAAGTAACTTTTATTTTCATGTATGTCATGACATTAGACTTAATTTTCTGAAGGCAGATAACACATGCTATTGGTGTTGTGTGCCATCAAGTCACAACTCCTAGCTGACCCGCCAGTGGGTTTGCAGAAGCAGTGAATTACACAAGGAGGAGATTGTTCATCCTTCTCTCACGGAGCAGCTGCTGTATTTGAACCACGTGCTGTTGGAATTGCAAAACAGCTTCTTACCATTAGGCCACCAGAGCTTCCCAATATTCATGAAAGCCAGATGTATTAGAACGGAAAGAAAGGTTCCAGAGGAGGAGAAAGGTTATTATGTTTATTCATGGACATGATGGGTTTTTTAAGAGTCAATCTATCTAAAAGGAAAAGGAGGGGGACCATCTGGGATTGGTCCATGTGGGATAATTAGGATTATGATAATTAACATATCTGCATTTCTCTCAGTATGACTGTCACCAGAAGTACTTTCTTGGTCCAGTGGGAAGCCTACATAGATGATCAGGATGATCACTGGTATGCATGATTCAACGGGTTTTAGAAACACATGGAAGATAGCCATCTCCAGGTGAGGCGCTTAGTCATGAAGGAACATTATCTTCAGGATGGCTGCTCTCAAGAAGGTCATGCAGGAGTCACTCTCATATTTTGCTGTTGTTGTTATGTGCTGTCAAGTCCCCTGCAACTCATAGCAACCCTATGTATAACAGCCCTGAACCCTGCTCTATACTGAAACAAGCTTATTGTCTCTGATACACTTACCCCCATTACCCCAGTAAATGAATCAATCCATCTCTTCTTCCTCTCTTGCACTGTCACTCCACCCTCCCAAGCATGACGTTCCTCTCCAAGGACTGGTCCTGCCTTGCAACATGTCCAAAGCATATCAGATGAAGCTTCAGAATCATTGCCTGCAAGGAGCAGCCTGATTTTCCCCCCTCCACGATGAACTTGTTTGTCCTTCTAGAAGTCCATGGTCTATTCAATACTCTTCTTCAGCACCACAGCTCAAAGGCATCAACTGTCCTTCTATGATCCCTAGTCATTGTCCACCTTTCTGATGCATAACATGTAATTGCGAAGACCATGGCCAGGATCAGGGCTACCTTTGTAAATTTTGTTAAGAGGGAACACCTAGAGATGTGTATTCTTAGGTCCTGCAGTGTTTAAGTTTAGCTTTATGCTGGTTTTCATGATTTGGATGCTCTAAGGGGAAAATATTGTGATCCAAAGCAGTCTAGCAATAATTTAAAGGTTGAAATGGTTAAATTTTCCTTCCTAGATTACAAATAATTTTTATAAGAAACACAAATGGCAACTATACACATGGGCTTCACCTGACAACCTATACAGGAATCAGATTGATTACATTTGTGGAAAGAATCAATAGAGATGCTCGGTATCAGTTAGGAAACTAGGCCAGTACAGACTGTGGAACTGGCCATCAACTACTCATATGCAAATTCAAACTGAAGCTAAAGAAAAGGAAATAAAATCCAAAAGAACCCAAATTTAACCTAAAGTCTATCCCATCTGAATAAAAATTAGGAAAAAAAATCTTAGGAATAGTTTAGAAGCCTTGAACACTAAAAAATAAAGACCTGATAAATTGTGGGAGGATATAAAAAATATCCATAAACAATACAAAAGGTCATTACAAAGATAGAAGAAGAAGAAAACACTGAGATGGATGTCAGAGAAGACTCTAAATGTTGCACTAGAATGCCAAGAAGTCAAAAGGAAAAAAAAATTAGGAAATTGAGGAGCTGAATATAAGATTCAGAGGGCAGGTTGGGAAGACAAAGCAAAGTATTATTATGAAACGTGTAAAGAGCTGGAACTTCAAAATAAAAAAGGGACAAACTCACTCAGCATTTCTCAAGCTGAAGGAACTGAAGAATAAATTCAAGTCTCAAGTTGAAA
>NW_006399807.1:12062228-12063560 GCF_000299155.1 Elephantulus edwardii | reverse complement strand
TACAACATTCAACACCCCTTTCTCATTGACCACCCCCTGATGTGATGTCCTAAGTCTCAAACAATCAGGATTTCTCTGATTCTGACCAGATCATGCTGCTGTCGGTCTCTTATGATGCAGTTGGAATGACTTCACTTTAAAGTTTTTAAGTACAACTGTCATGTACAGCTACTTTTCCTGGAAGATCCTGAGAAAAAGTACTCTTAAACTTCCACTCCAGGGTTGACTTCTTGTGTGTTTAATACCACTTGTCTTCCATTTGCAGTCTGGTGCTAATGCAAGCAGATGGCTTCCCAGGAGAGATAATGTGTCCTCCAGGACCAGTGTACAACTTTTGTTTCTTGCCCTTGGGCCCAAAGCTAATTCTCTGTCAATGGCATCCTCGGGACCCCTCTCCCATCATCCCGTGGTATACCTGAAGTAAAAAAGGCAAATAAGGAAAATCTACTGTCAGGACCTCTCCAGAATGCTGAATAATAACAATGCCAGCTTAGAGATCAAGGTGTGCCTGATCCAAGTCATGGTCTTCACAATTACTTGGCATCCATCAGAGAGCTGGACAATGACTAAGGGTGATGGAAGAAGAATTGATAACTTTGAGTTGTGCTGGAGAAGAGTTTTGAACATACTATTGACTGTCAAGAGAACAAACAAGTCTGTTATGGAGAGGATGAAAATGAATTACTCCTTAGAAGCAAGGATTTTAAAGCTCCATCTCACATACTTTGGGTATGTTGCCAGGAGGGACAAGTCCTTGGAGAAGGACATCATGCTTGGAAGGGTGAAGGGTCAATATAAGAATGGAAGGCCCTGGTTGAGGTGGATCAACATAGTAACTACAGTATTGAGGGTAGGTGTGCTGCAGATAGTGAGACTAGCTCAGGATTCAGAGCTGTTTTTCATAGGGTCACTATAAGTTGAAGGTGACTAGAAGGCACACTCACATGAGAATCAGCTATGAGTTGGTTTTGGTTTAGACTAAATGGCAATGAACCTTGAAAAGGTCATTCTAGATACAAAATCAGAAAGATCTGTTGTATTAATAGAAGGGATTGACATTAAGTTATAGGTTATAGAGTGGAGAGACAAACTACAACAATTAAAGAATTTAAACTTGATAAGGGGGTTTTCTTTAAAATTGTCTTTCTAGAGTAAAAGGACAGACAATAAAACCAAAATTGACATTGTCAAACATTTCATTTTACTTGGACCCACAATCAACAATATTAGCAGCAGAAGTCGGGAAATCAGGAAAACTATTACATCGGGAAAATCTGCTCTCAGCTACTTTTCCACATTACTGAGGATCAATGATGTCAGTTTGAAGGCTAA
>NW_006399807.1:12049285-12061743 GCF_000299155.1 Elephantulus edwardii | reverse complement strand
GTTGGTGGCCTAGTGGCAAGAAGCTGTGCTGCAACCCCGAAGGCACATGGTTCAAATTCACCAGCTGCTCTGTGTGAGAAGGATATGCTGTCTCCCCCTGTGCAATTAACTGCCTCTGGAAACCCACTGGAGGGTCAACTAGGGGTCAATTTTTACTCGACAGCACATAGCAACAACTGCTCTCTTGATTGCTGCAAATTGATTTTGGCTGATAGAGCCCCTTATGATGGAATGTAATGGACTTTCTGGGCTCTAATCTTCACAGGAGTAGATCACCAGTTCCTGCAGAGCTGCTGGTGTGTTTGAACAACCAGCTCTTCAGTCAGTAGCTCAGCAATTAACTGTTACTCTTAGGGCTGTAATAAATAGCAGTTTGATAGATGAGTGAATATCCTTTATATACTTTTTTCTGTGGCACTGGTGGAATATGAATTTATATACTTTATAATTAAATTTCACTCCTATGTACAAGGACACAGAACAATCTGAACCTCTGAATACACATTACATAATTAATACATCCAATAGAAATTGACTTGTTTTTACAAACGTTTCCCCTTTGAAATGCCTTTTACAGCAATTTAGGTTGGGAAACTTGGAGTTTTCCAGCATTTTCTGAGAAAACATTCCATTGCTTTCTTTGATTATATTAGATCTATAATGATGAGTAAACTAGTATTTGAGGAAACACTGCAAAACTGTGTGGATAAGGGTGGGGAGGGGGTAAATGTGGGGAAACAGAGTTTGATGAGTGGAGGGAGGAGCTGAAGGAATCAGGAAAGATCCTGTGGTGACCTGAAAAGATTGGGTAATAGTCGGCATAAATTGATGTTGATTGTTTTTATAAAATACAATGTTTGGGAATGATCATATGAAACACATAATAAATGAAGGTATATGTTAAACACAATGCGTATGAATGGAACACACTGCATACACATTTTGTATGTAAACCAATATTAAATGAAAGTAAGTTGAAAAAAAAACCTGTGTGGATAACGCATCAGGCTTCTAATGGAAAAACAAGCAGTCCAAATTCACTTGGAGGGATAGATAGTCTTCTCTCACAAAGATTCACAGCCTTTGAGGGTTACTATGCATTGAGACTGACTCAAAAGCGGTGGGTTTGGTCACAGTGTAAGAAGCCCTGGTGGTACAGAGATTGACTGCAAATCAGAAAGTCAGAGGTTGGAATCCACAAGCTGCTTCATAGGAGAAAGGTGGGGCAGTATCAGAAAGATTTACAGCCTTGGGAAGTGTATAGGAATTACTCCATCACCATGAGTTGGATTGTTTATAGATCATCCCTAAACTTCCTTTTAGTCCTGGCATTTGAGAGTTCTTATATGAGCTCTTGTGGCTTAGTGGTAAGAAGCTGTGCTGCAATTTCAAAGATACACAGTTCAAATCCACCCATTGCTCCATGGGAAAAAGATGGGCTTTCTTTTAATTGACTGCCTCTGAAAATCTACTCGAGGGTCAACTTTGGGTTGTTTCCGACTTGATGGTACACCACAACAACAGCAACATGTGCGTCTCAGGAGCTCAGTCCATAGAGTTGTGCTTCTAACAAAGGCAGTGACTCTCTGGCAGTTTGATATCTCTTGAAGAACATGAAGCCAGAATGTTCCTCAGAGGCAAGGATGATGAAGCTTCATCTCATATACTTAGGGCATATTGTTAGGAGGGGCTGTTCCTGCTGTTCATAGGGTCACTATGAGTCATAGTTGACTCAATGGTACATAACAACAGCAACAACAAATACTTGCTACAGTGTTAGCTATGAGTTGGTTCTGACACCATGGAAATGACTTTTTTTTTTAACATTTTCCCAGTTTGAATTTAATTTCAAGCATTAACCACCTGGTACTGTTACTTACTATTCATAAATATACAGTAATTTGCAGTTGGACTTTATCAGAATAATTCATTGTAGCTTGATCCCCTCAGAATATTCTTATTATCAAACCAGCAATGAGATATTATCTCATCTCAGCAACAACAGCAAAGCTCAACAGGGCAGCCAGCAACAACTGCTGGTGAGGATGTGGAGAGGTTGGACCACCTCGTAACTGCTGGTGGGAAAGTAAAATGGTACATGATCACTATGAAGGGTAATTTGGCACTTCTTCAGAAAGTTGACAATGATTTTTGGGATTTTTGAGGTTGGGTTCTTCTTTTGGTTTGGGGTTTTTTTTTTGCTTGGGTTTTTTTGGGTGAATTTTTAAAAAATTCACTATTGTACATTTTCCTTTTTACCATCTGCAAGTCTACTTTGCAATGAACCTCTTGTTCTATATTGTTGTCATACTTATAATGCCTAATTATATATTTCTTTCAGATAATTCTTCTACTCATCTGTTCCATTATTTATTCCATTATCTGTGTTCATTATTTATCCACTCTTTTCCTATCCTCCTCCTAACCTCCAATGTCCTATTTTAGAACAGCAGTTTTATGTAGTGTTTCTCCTTTTGTGGCTAGATACTTCACTTAGCGTAATGCCTTCCAGGCTCACTCATGTTGTATAATGTTTCACAAGTTCATTGTTTTTCTATGCTGTATAATATTCCTTTCTGTGAATGTACCATAGTTTTTCTATCCATTTGTTTGTGGATGGGTACTTGGGTTGCTTCCATCTTTTTGCTATTGTGAATAGTGCAGCAATAAACATGGGTGTACATACATCTTTTTGAGTCTTGGCTCTGATTTCATTAAGGTGTATTCCCAGTAGTGGAACTGATGGGTCAAATGTTATTTGTTTCCAATTTTTTTTAAAGCACCAAACTGCTTTCCACAGTGGCTGTACCATTTTACTCTCCTATCAGCAGTGAGAAGAGTTCCAACGTCTTCACAATCTTGCCAGCATTTGTTGTTTGTTGTCCTGTTGAACTTGGGTATTGTTACTGGGGTGAGATATTATCTCACACTTGTTTTAATGTCTCCTCCTTTTTGATGATTCTTTGCTTTACCAAGCATGGTCTCTTTCTCCAGCAATTGTTCAGTCTATTCAATAGACAGGTCCAAAACAATCAAGAGAAAGTCTTTCTATTCTTGCATTTTAAGTAGCATTGTGGCCGCACACTTCCTAGTGGAGAAATTTATTTGTTCTTCCAGCAGCACATATTTCATATTCTTCACCAATACCACCACTTAAATGTATAAATTCTTCTTCATTAACTTCTTTTCTCTTCCCACTAAGTTTTTTCACAGGAATATTAGGTAAATCTGCTGTCAGATTTCCAGAGTACTGAGAAGCATTGATGTCAGTCCAGAGACTAGTGTGCCCGATTCAGGCCATTGTCTTTGCATTTACTTGCTATTCATCAGAAGGCTGGAAAATGACTAAGGATGACAGAAGAAGAATTGATACCTTTGGGTTGTGGTGCTGGAGATGAGTCTTAAACACACCATGGAAAGCCAAGAAAACAATTAAGTCTGTCTTGCAGAGAGTGAAACCAAGTTTCTTCTCGGAGGCTACAATTTTGAACATTTTTTCCACCCATGTGTTTGTTTGCCATCTGAATGTCTTCTTTGATGAAGTGTCTGTTTACACCCTGTGTTAATTTTGTGATTGGGTTGTTTAACCTTTTCTTGTTGAGATGCTGCAGTATTCTGTAAGGTTTAGATATGAGTTCCTTATTAGATATATCACTTGTAAATATTTTCCTCAATCTGTGGGGTTTCCTTTTTACCCTGTTGGAGAAGTTTTTTGATGTGCATTTGATTCTTAGAAGGCCCCATTAATCTATTTTATTATCTCCTGATTGTAGGTTTTTCATTATGTTTGGAAATCGTTTGTTTTTAGCTGCACATTTGGGGGGAACATTCCCTTACAATTTGTTGTTTAAAGAGCAATGATGCCAGTCTAAAGACTAAAATGCACTTGATTGTTGTGTATCTGAGAACTGGACAATAACTTTGAGCTGTGGTGCTGGAGAAGAGTATTGAACATACCATGGACTGCTAGGTGAACAAAATAGGTTTGTCCTGAAGAGGGTGAACCTGGTTGCTTTTTTGAAGCAAGGATTTTGAAACTCGGTCTCACATACTTGGGCATGTTGTAAGGAGGGACCAGTCCTTGGAGAAGGACTTCATGCTTGGGAGGATGGAAGGGCAGCACAGGACAGGAAGACCCTGGATGAGATGGATTGACACAGTGACTGTGGTAGTCGGGGGCAGGTGTGTCAGAGATTATGAGACTGGCTCAGAATAGGGCAGGGATCAGAGCTATTGTTCATAAGTTTACTTGGAGTCTTAGACAACATGATGGCACATAATAACAACAGCAACAACAACTATCAAGTCAGAACTGACTCATAGCTGACCCTCAGATTTTCAGAGGCAGGAATTAGCATAGGAGGAAATTGCCCATCTGTCTTCCATAGAGCAGCTGGTGGATTTGAATCATGTGCCTTTGGGTTGGCTTTACAACTCTTTACTACTAAGCTTCTTGAAAGACAATTGGAGGGGTTGCTATGAGTTGCATTCACCTTGAAAGCAGTGAGTTTCTATTTTGGAGTGTCTTACACCCTATGTGTTAGCCTACTAACAAAAAGATTGGCGATCTGAACCCATTAGCCACCCCTCTGAAGGAAGATAGGCAGTATCCTTTCATAAAGATTTACCATCTTAGAAACTCAGCAGAGCATCTCCTTGAGTTAGAATGGACTTGGCAGCAGTGTGTTGGGTTGGGTTTTGCCATATACAATTGCTATGACTGCAACAGGTTTGGTTTAGGTTGCTTTAACTACGTAGCTCAACAGAGGCCATTAGTTCAACTTTTTGCACCAAAGCTGGGAACCATGACAACCAGACAAGCGCTGGAGTCATCTTTATGGACTTGAGGCCACTTGAGTCAACCTCCCCCAACTCCTCCAGATTAGAAGAGCCTGCACTTGCTTTAAGGTTCTGCTGTCTTTTTGACCTTCTTAACAATTTCTGAGCCAGCATATCTGTACTGTCATGTTTTCACTTGGCTCTGAAAGTAATATGGCCAATTTTGTCTGACTTCGTTGCGCATTACAGCATTTCCAATATTATTATATTAAGTGCTCTACTCCCTCACACAAGATAAATAAATCACCCTCAACCTCCACCTTTTGTTTGTTTGTTGTTAGATGCTGTTGAGTCAACTCTGATCCACAGGAACTTCATGAACACATGAATGGAATATTTTCAGATCCTGTGCCATCTTCTCAAGCCTCTGTTGTTGATACCGCTGTGTCAATCCAACTCATTGAGGGTCTTCCTTTTTGTCACTGACCCTCTACATTACCAGTTGGTACTGTCTTTGCCTGAGTACTAGCCCTCCTGATAACATGCCCAAAGTATATGGGAAGTCTTACTTGCCATGCTCCCTTAAAGCACTCTGACTGCATATCTTTTAAGACAGATTTATTAGTTCTTTTAGCAGTCTGTAGTATACTCAATGTCCAGTGTATTCACAACTTGAAGACATCAGTTCTTCTTTGATCTTTCTTATTCATTGTCCAACTTTTGAATAGATAGGAGGTGACTTGAAATATGGTTTGGATCTGTTGTGCCCTTGCCTTGGTGAGACATCCTCATCGGTATATTTACCCAATGTACTATGTCACAAGCGCTCTTGAACATGATGTTAATGGGACCTAAAACATCTGCCAAGACCTTAGAATAAATTTACTAACTTGGTTATTGAAAAGAAACTCCTTTCTTTGCTCATATTGCCAAACTAATGGGATGTAATGAATATGTATTAATCTTGATCAGTGTCAGTTAACAGGTAAGCAGCTATACACATGGACCTCCCCTGATGAACTACTAATCATACTAATTACATCTGTGGAAAGAATTGTTGGAAAAGATCAAATGCTAGCTGTGAAAACTGGGTCAGGTGCTGATTGTGGAACAGCCCATTGACTATTCACATGCAAATTCACAAGAACCAAAATTTGACCTGGAGTCTATTTCACTTGAATTTAAAGATAATCTCAAAAGTAGGTTCAAGGCCTCGAACACTGACAAAGACCAGATGAGCTGTGGGAGGATATCAAGTATATCATCCACAAAGAATGCAACAGGTCATTACAAAGATACAAAGAAAAAAATCAAGGTGGATATCAGAAGAGACTCTGAATATTGCACTGGAGTGCCAAGAAGCCAAAACAAAGGGAACTATTCAGAAAGCTGGACAATGACTAAGGGTGACAGAAGAAGTGGTGTTGCTGAAGAAGAGTCTTGACTATACCATGGACTGCCAAGGAAACAAATTGGTCTGTTTTGGAGAGGGTAAAACCAACTATCTGCATGGAGGCTAGGATTTTGATATTCTGCCTCACTTACTTTGGGCACATGGCCAGGAGAGATCCATCCTTGGAGAAAGACATCATGCTCAGAAGGGTGGACGGAAGACGCAGGAGAGGAAGACCCTGGATGTTATTGATTACAGTAACTGTGGCAATGGAGATTGGTGTGTTGGAATTAGTGAGACTGGCTTAGGACAGGGAATGGTTCAGAGCTGCTGTATAAAGGGTCACTATACATCACAGGCAACTCAATGGCATAACAACAATAACATACTATGACAGGTTTGGAAGCAGAGTGGCATCCACTTCCTAAACAACATGCCTCTGGAAACTATGAACTTTGATAAATGTCAATAGTTATAGAGGGGCTTCAGGCCTTTTGTTCATAGAGTCGCTATGAGTTGTACTCTACTCAAAGGCAATCAACAACAACAACAATGGAGTTATACATAAGGCTCATTGATTGGATATTGAACGTAGGTCCCTTGCATGGAAGCTAAGAATTCTGTCATTGAATCATGACTGAATCACACTATAAACAATTAGAGTACATTATTCTAGACTCTCCCATGTCAGGCGTTCAGTCCTAGAAGCAATTTTTTAAGGGCCAGCCACAGAACTAGAAATGAAGTAGAGTGATAACTGTTGCTTATGTGAGTCAGATCCAGGGTATAGAATACCAATCCACATACTCAGGAATATTGAATTCAAATCAACATATGTTGATTTATGCTTTAATCTGCAGCATTTTCAGGTCTGTCACAGCAAAGGAAAGCCATCGTATCAGACCTCACAGTAGTGACAGGACATAGGCCCTGTTTTCTAAAAAAATCTTTATTTTGTTTACCTCAACATCTTGTAAGTCCTAGCTTTGAAGTTCAGAAATCAGGTGGAATATAATTTCTTAAACTCATTGGAATTGTCTCTTGTCTGAATGAACCTTACAATACAAATTAGGGTCCTGGACTGGATAACATATTACATCTGTCATAATTTGCATCCTAAAGTAGCAGCTAGCTCTGGCTAACCTTAAATTACCCTCTACCTCAAGCACATTTTTTTAAAATTTTTATTTTTTGTTTTATGTTAGTTTACTTACAAAGCTCATATACATTATGTTTCACACTATCCTTCACTCACAAAAACCCGATATTTGAAAATCGAAGTGAGGAAGAGTATCCAAAACCAAATCTACAGCTATCATATCAATTCCGAATTACAGACTCCCTTATAGGGAGACCTAGTGGTAAGAAGCTGCCTTGCAATTCCATAGACAGACAGTTCGAATCCACCATGTGCTCTGCGGGAGGATGGACAATCTCCTCCCATGCAATATATTGCCTTTGAAAACCCAATGGAGAGTCAGCTATGGGTTGGTTCTGACTTAACAGTACACACCAACCAACACAGGGCAGAGTAGAACACTGCATGAAGTTTCCAAGGTTACATATCTTTGCAGAAACACATTGCTTCATCTTTTTCAGTGGAGTGAGTGGTAGGTTCAAACCACTGACCTTTAGGGTAGCAGCTGGTCTCTTTAACTACAACACCACCACAAATTTTGAGGAAGAATGCAGTAGCTGTTTTCTAAATTTGGCCCTGGGCCCCCATACCTGTATCTGGCCGCATCACAGCCTAAAGTCCAAACTTTCTTGGTTTTGAGTCAATGCTGACTTGTTGTAAACCTATAGTTTAGGATAGAACTGCATATAAGGTCTCCAGGGCTGTATTCAGAGATGCCAACTGCCTCACCTTCCTCTGATGGTGGATAGAGACCTCAGAAAACCATTGCTTGTTTAACTGCCTCCAGAAGCCAACAGGGTAAGAAGGCCAGAATTACTCTGAGCAAATGCAGGAGTGGCTTACAGTTCTCTGTGAGTGTTTCCATGGTAACAATGATAACAGCTTGTATTTATAGACCTTCTATCTCCAAGGAGCTCAAAGCACTTTACAGACACATTATCTTTCTTTTGAGAGAAAGAGACCAGAGGATCAGGAGGGATAGAGGACATAGAGAGAGGGAACAGGAGAGGAGGGACGGGAAGGAAAACATAGTGTGCTATTAAGCACATTTCACAGATGGTATGGAATGGGGAAGTCAGTGACCCAAGGTGCCACAGTAAGGAATCAGCAGATGGGAGATTAGTTGGATCTAGTGGCTCATATAACTCCTGGAGCCCTTGCCAGTGGCCTTGGGCAGATGTCGGGGCTGAGCTGCAGTTTCTCAGTCATTTAACTGTTCAGTGCCACTTGAGTGATCAGATAACTCAAGGGACATTGAAGGAAATTTGACTTAGCTATTGTTGATGTAAAAGCACAGGGACAATTCTTCCCTGGAGATTTTGGAGTAATTTCCAAAGTCTGATTGCCAGCCAGCCACCAGGTGGTCCCAGACTACATTCCCAGGGAAGGGAACTTCAACGTCTTGATAACCTCTGACACAAAGTACAGCAGAAGTTGAGGAGACTTCCCTCACTGCTGGAAACATCTATAGAAGTGGAGCTTATTTCACAATTGGATATTTTGGGGGGCTCAGACTGTGGAGGGAATGCTTTTCGGGGACCCCTCCTGGAGACATGTGCCTGATCCATTATCAGATGGGGTGTAGTTATTTGTCGGCTGTAGCTTATGAAATGTAAAATGAATTTAGTGAATCCCAGATCTACCATTCTCTGGTATAAAATGCTATGTATGAGTAAAGCTTGCATCCTGATATGGAAACACAGGGGTGGATTAGCAAGGCTCTTGAATGCCCTAATGTTGATGGAATACATATCCTTATTCTTCTTTACTCAGCCTTTGCCAACGCTTGTCCCCAATTCTTACACTCATAGATCTTCTATTTTGTTCCCTCTTCTCACCATCACCTCATATCCTTTAAGATGGGGGCAGGGGAACACCCAAATTTTCTCTTTAGAAAGGGAATGAGCCATTATCTGAAGAGCACTTGGCTAATCTTGCCAGCAGTCCCCATGGCAACCCTGGACGTCTGGTCCAAGACCTCCAGCAGGCCTGCAGTGATCTTTATGAGTAAATCATGCTGGTTCCTGCAAGCTTAGGCAAAAGATGGGCTCCTTACTTGCCTTCAGCCTCTTTGAGGTTTTGGGGCATATTTGATGGTGTCATTGATAGGCTGAAACCCAGGAAAGTAAACCATTGATTTACAAATATGTCTCAAAGAAAAGCAAAACAACTACAACATCAACAAAACTCAAAACACTCTGGTGAAAGAAATTATTTGCCAAAGAACTTCTTGTTACTAGCTTAGTGTAGTGCTATCACTGGAGGCATGTGAGCCATGCAAAAAACACTGGGCAACACTGTCAGAGTAAGGTGACATGGAAGTAACCATATGTACAAGTTTTGTACAATGCTGGGGGAAATTGTATTCTATTAAAAGTTCTCTGTAACTAGTTATAATAATGAAAATATTTTTTCCTAAGGTCTGTTCACATGTATTAGTATACCTTCAAGACTTAAATTCTATGTTGATTTGCTTTTGGAAGAGTACATAAGATCCCATGGACTGCAAAACAGAAAAGAAAACATCCTCTAGAAAAGGTACAAGTGGGGTGCTCTTTGGAGGCAAGGATAGTGAAGCTTTATCACACATATTTTAGGCATGTTGATAGGAGGGGCCAGTCTTTGGGAAAGAACATTATGCTGGAAGATATTGAAGGGGAAGACCTTCAATGAGTTGGATTGAAACTGTTACTGTAACAGTGGGATCCAGTGTCAGATGATGAGGATGACATAGGATAGGGTAGAGGTCAGATCCATTGTTCATAGGGACCCTATGAATTGCAGTCAACTCAAGCCAGAACTATCATTATTATGGTGACAATTCAAATCACATGGTATTGTGTATATTCTACTACATGCACTGTTTTAATTTCTACAGGGATTTTTTTTTATGTTGTTGTTGTTGTTATGCACCGTTGAGTCGCTTGCGACTCATAGCGACCCTATGTACAACAGCTCTAAACTTTGCTCTGTCCTGTGCCAATCTCATTGCCTCAGATACACTCATCCTGATTGCCCTAGTCACCGAATCAATCCATCTCTCAGAGGGCCTTGCCCTTCTGCGCCTGCCCTCCACCCTCCCAAGCATGATGTCCCTCTCCAAGGACCGGTCTCTCCTTACAACACGACCAAAGTATGTCAGACGAAACCTCAGAATCTTTGCCTCCAAGGAGCAGCCCAGTTTAACCCTCTCCAGGATGAATCTGTTTGTTCTCTTAGCAGTCTATGGCACCTTCAGCACTCTTCTCCAACTCCAAAGCCCAAAAGCATCAATTCTCCTTCTAGCCTCCTTGGTCATTGTCCAGCTCTCCGATGCATAACAAGTGATTGCAAAGACCATGGCCTGTTCTAGAAGCACCTTTGTCTCCAGAGACACGCCGCAGCAGACTTTCCCATGGCAATACGTCTTTTAATTTCCTGGCTGCTGGTGCCAAGAGTGTTGACTGTGGAGCCAAGAAAACTAAAGCTGTGAACAATCTCAATCTCTTCACCATTCATCCTGATGCTACCAATTGGTCCAGTGTTGAGAGTCTTTGTCTTCTTGACATTGAGCTTCAATCCATATTGAAGGCTGCAGTCCTTGACGCTCAGCAGCAAGTGCTTCAGGTCCTCCTCAGTTTCAGCAAGCAGGGTTGTGTCATCTGCATAATGCAGGTTGTTTATGGATCTTCCACCAATCTTGACCCCACATTTCTCCTCATAGAGTCCAGCCTCCTGGATAATCTGTTCTGCATACAGGTTGAAAAGGTATGGAGACAGGACACATCCTTGACATACGCCCTTCCCAATTTTGAACCATGCAGTGTTTCCTTGCTCTGTTCTAACAACTGCCTCTTGGTTCAAGTATAAGTTTCGCATTAGCATGATTAAGTGTTCTGGGATTCCCATTCTTAGAGTCAGCCACAGTTTGTTATAGGGAGTTATAGGGAACAATTTTTTGTCTTGGCACTTCTTTTTTATTTTTCCTTTCCATTCATTCATTGTTGCACGGTTTCCTCCCTACCCACTCCTCTCCCCCTCAGTTTGCTTTTCTCTTTGAGAAGAAAAAGAAAAAATCTTCCACTGTTATACAACCCACCCCTCCCCTCCTCCCCAAGTCCACTTTACTATGCAGCTCTTATTCTGGACTCTTGTCATGCAAATAATACTTAATTATATATCCCTTTTAAACAGTTCTCTCCCTCATCTATTTCAATGCAATGTACATTATTTATACCCTTTTTTCTTAGTTTCTCCCGAAACCCAATGTCAGTTTTGTTTTATAACAATGGCATTATACAGTATTTGTCCTTTTTTGACTGAGCTATTTCACTCAACATAATGTCCTCCAGGGTCACCCATTTTGTATAGTATTTCAATAGTTCCTTGTTTTTCAATTCTGCATAGTATTCTATTGTGTGAATATACCACAGCTTCTCTGTTTATTCATTTGTTGATAGACATTTGTGTTGTTTCTGACTCTTTGCTGTGTGAACAAAGCCACAATAAACATAGGTGTGCATATATCTGCTTGGATGGTAATTCTGGTTTCTTTAGATTTGGTTTCCAGTAATGGAATTGCTGGGTCAAATGGTATCTCTATTTGCACCTTTTTGAGAAAGTACCATAGAGCCTTCCATAGTAGTTGCATCATTTTATACTCCCACCAACAGTGACTAATGGTTCTAATTTCTCCACAACTTCATCAGCATTTGTTTTCTGCTCTGTTGAATTTTGCTGTTATTACTGTGGTGAGATGATGTATCATAGTTGTTTTGATTTGCATGTCTCTGGAGCTGGGAATTTTTAATACTTCCTCATATGTTTGTTTGCCATCTGAATGTCTTCTGTAGTGAAATGTCTGTTCATATCCTGTGCCCATTTTGCAATTGGATTTACCTTTGTGTTATGGTGCTTGAGTATTTTATAAATTCTAGATATAAGCCGCTTATCAGACATGTCATTACCAAATATTTTTTTCCTTAGTCTGTGGTTTTCCTTTTTATCCTGCTGGAGAAGTTTTTGGATGTGCATAGGGATTTGAAGGTCCCATTCATCTGTTTTATCCTCTCCTGGTTGTAGGTTTTTCAGGAAGATTGTTCATGTTGTGGATTAGGGCTTCTAGGGCTCTTCCAAGCTTTTCTCTATTGAAGTTTATAGTCCTTGGTT
>NW_006399807.1:12036217-12041900 GCF_000299155.1 Elephantulus edwardii | reverse complement strand
TATCTTCTAGTTCCAAAGTCATAATTTGACCTTGATTGTCAAATTCATGCTTACAGTTTCTTCTTTTTCACGTTCTTTTCATTTTCATCAATCTTGGGGC
This sequence comes from Elephantulus edwardii, assembly GCF_000299155.1. Taxonomy (NCBI): domain Eukaryota; kingdom Metazoa; phylum Chordata; class Mammalia; order Macroscelidea; family Macroscelididae; genus Elephantulus; species Elephantulus edwardii. Next base: position 12,041,800 of record NW_006399807.1, on the reverse strand, counting down.
TGTTTAACACAATCTTCTGTTGAATTTTGTCTGACTTGTAATAGCTCTCAAGGTCATCCTGATTATTTATCTCCTCCATTAATTAGACTATGAGTTTTCCTGAGGGCAAAGGCAAAGCTGTTTTGTTCAGAATCATAACATAGTCTAACACACTAACTTACATAGAACAGATGCTATTGTTTCTTGGTGTCTATAGCAAAAGGCTATAGGGGAGTTCTGGGGACTATTAGTAAGAAGGTGCCCTGCCAAGCTGACGGTATGCAGTTCAAATCCATTAGCTGCTCTGTGGAAGAAAGGTAGACAATCTCTTCCCATGCAATCAACTGTCTCTGAAGACCCATTAGAGGGTCAGTTATGGTACATAACAACAACAAAAACAACAACAACAACAACAACAACACATAGCTAAAGCCTAGAAATGCACTTATATTTGAACAATTTGGGTTCGTTACCATTTGCAGTTAAGGCAGGTATCCATTGTAGTAATTCATGGAAGTCTAAGAGAGGGTGATAGAAAAGACTTAGTAAAAGATCAGGGTTCACCTTAGGTGATTTGAGGTGGCATTTAAGTAGGCACAATTTTGCTCTCAGTCATCTAGTCTCTAGAAGTGGGGTAATTCTGTGATCGAGTAGCCTGTCTACAGGGAGGGAAGACGAGAGTAAAGCTAATGTTGTAATTGGTAAAGCAATAGCAGTTAGTCATATAGTCAGAATTCTGGTCTAGTGGGTAAGGAATTGCATCTCCAACCCAGAGGTTGTTGCTTTTGATTGCGATCGAGTCAAGCATGATTCATAGCCAGCTTATAAACAAAAGGCCTGAAGCCTTTATATAGTTATTGTCATTTCTCCAAGTTCATAGTTTCCAGAGGCAGGTGGTTTAGGAAGTGGATGCCACTTCTTCCAAACCTGTTGTAAATTGGGAGCTCCATCAAACACTGTCCACCATGGGCAGCCATTATGGCATTTCACCTCCAGTGGTACAAGTTTCAGCATCACAACAATCCCTGTATATCTTAGTACAGCAAATTGACAGAGGAGTGTGCACAACTTAGAAGAATGTCCCTCCAAAATGAAATAACATTAGACCCTCGGGGCCAACTGACTTTTAAATACAAGGGCCCTCCAAATATTTTTATGAATAAAAGGCCTGAACGCTTTCTGTAGCTATTGTCATTTCTCCAATTTCCCAGAGTTTCCAGAGGCATGTGGTTTAGGAAGTGGATGCCACTTCTGCTTCCAAAACTGAACCAATCTGGGAACTTCATCAAACACTGCCCACGATGGGTAGCCATTATGGTGTTTGACACACCTATGGCACAGTTGTTCCATTATGGCATTTGAGACTCCAATAGCACAAGGTTCAGTGTCAGAGCAAACCCAGATTACCTCAGCACAGCAAATTGACCAGAGTGCTGTACAACTTAGAAGAATATTCCTCAAAAATATAGTACTAACAAGGAGTTAAAATATAATCCCAACTTTTAAATACAAGGGCCCTCCAGAGGTAGGAGATTCAAATCCACAACCTGTCTGATGAAGAAAGATGAGCAATTTCCTGTGCAATTTATAGCCTCTGAGAAACCTCTGGAGGTTCAGCTATGAATTAGGTCTGACTCCACAGCAATGAGTGAAGTCATTTTTGTGGCTTGGATAATGTTCGTGTTTTGTGCCTGGCTAATTATTATCATGAAGTGGTCTTGATTTTGTCTTGGTAAATCAGCACAGAATGCCTTTGTCTGATGCTGTGTTTCATGGCGTTGTTTTTGTTCAATAGGAGAAAACCCAAGATAATGAATGTTGACTGATAGCCACCCTGAGGTCTAGATGTAGCAATAGGGCAACTCTTGCATATTTCAGGGTTGCTTCCTCTCCTTGTTTTTGCTGCATTCTGTAAATTTGATATATTTCCATGTCAAGATAAACTATGCACACAAAATAGTTTGAAAATTGTCATATATAGATTTATCCCTAATGAATGCATATTAAAAGTAGAAGTCTTTGACTCCCCCTGTTGTACCCACTGCCTTCAAATCAATTGTGACTCCTGGTGAACATTCATGGGGTTTCTTCCCTCATTCTCTCAAGGACTAGTTGGAGAATTTGAACTGACAATCTTTGGATTAGTGACTCAATATGTAACCAACTATGCCACCAGTGCGCCAAAGAATAGAATAGAACAGAACAGAACTTCCCCACAAGCTTTGCAAGCCTGTGGTTTGAAATCTATGAGCTACTTTCCTGTAAAAAGATGAGCAATCTCCCTCTGTGATTTACAGCCTCTGAAAACCTTATAGAGAATCAGTTATGAGTAGATTCTTTCTTGCAATTGAGATTAATGCAAAAAGAGCTTAACTGTTCTTATATAGAGAGAAAAGAAAGATATAGTCCTTTCTCTTGTGGAGCTCCTGGGTGGTTTGAAATGGCAACATTTTGGCTAAAAAGCCTGTGCTCAACTCTTGACTTAACCAGGGCTCCTCAAAATGGACTCAGTGACACACCAAAATGACAACAGTGTCCTTTCAGGATGAACTTATTATTCAAGTTGCTGCTGCAAGTCAGGTTTAATACTCTCTTTGGGGAAAGATGCTGGCCAAGGGTCCATGAGGAAAGTAAGATGGTTGTTTATTGAAGGGTAATCTATGAGGAGCTTTTAAAAATCCATGAACAGTGGCTATAACAGCCACCTTAATTGACTTGACAGCTGGAAGCTAGTTTCCTATCAGACAGCAAACAAACAGACTCACATCATAATGTGACAAAACATAAAAGAAACCATCTAAGACAAATGTCATTGGTAGACAGACACAGCAAGGTAATTGAAACGCTTGGAATGACTGAAATTATAACTTATTTCAGAGCTATATGTTATACTTCAAGGCTAAAATGGCCCTGCTGGCTCTTCTGAACAGTTAATAAAGAGATGTTTTTGCAATTTCTTTCCTATAATGAAGCTATATTCTCAAAAGACACTAGGGCCGGCAAGAGAGTTTCTTGACTTGTATTTCTTGCAATACTCAGTGTTTAATGACTTTCAATCTCACTGCAGTGTGGGAGTCTTTACTGTGTGGTTCATGAGGCTGAGACTTAATGCCAGCTGCACATTCTTAGTCATTCAAGAAGATTTAAAAAGAAAATAATTCTCATATTCAGGTCCCATCTTGGGTACATGGGATTATAATCTCTATATTTCATTTTAATTGAAGTATAATTGACATATAGTAACATACAAGTGGATAAGTTCAACATATGTAAATACCCTAAAATGATTACTACAAAAAACCTGAAAGCATATCCACCACCTGAAAACTTCATTCTTTGAAGTTTTTCCTCTTTTACTTTCTTGTGTCCTCAAAACAACCAATGATCTTCCTTCTCTTACTACAGGTTAGTTTATATTTTAAGAGTTATAAAAATATAAACAGGTATTAAGGAGCATTGGTGGTGTAATTGTTAAGTGTTCAGCTACTAGGTACAAGGTTGACAGCTGGAATATATTCACTGGCTCTGTGCAAGAAAGACCTGGCAATTCATTCTTGTAATGATCACAGCCTAGAAACCATATGGAGCAGTTCTATTCTGTCACTTGAGGTTGTTTTGAGGATAAATCAACTCAGTGACACCTAGCAGGCAACTCGACAGCACATAACAACAACAGCAAATATATATATGTGTGTGTATGTATGTATATATATACACACACATATATACACACAATATACTTTTAAATTTCTTATTTAAATACAGCTCAGTTAAAAGCGAGTAACACCCACAATGGCCTCCCTTCCTTCCCCTGTGCTCTTCTCCTGCCCCCTTTTCCGTTCCTCTTTCTTCCCCAGTCATGCTGTCCCACTTTGTCGATGACTTTGTTTTCACTTCTCTCTCTGTTCATCCCTCAGATACCAGCTTGGCTCACTTCCTCCAGCCACCCTGACACCCCCCCCCCATTTAAAATAGTAACCTTCTTCTTATGTCCCTCCTCAAAAACTCCCTGCCAGTCCACTGAGGGTTTTTTCCCCCTCAGAGCACTGACAACCTTGTGCCATATATTTATGTGTGTCTCACCTCTCTTCTCTCACTGACATATCAACCCAGCAAGGAGAGTGATATTTGTTTGGCTTCTGATTAATCCCAGAACAGTATTCCCTAGAATCCTCACAACAATGTTTGTCACATAATGAAAAACCCAAACAGTTACTGTTGAGTCAATTCCAATGCAAGGCGATTACATGTGTTGAAGAGTAGAAGTATATGCTTCATAAGGTTGAGACGTTTCAGAGGTAGACCACCAGACCTTTATTATAAGATACCTTTGGATGGGTTCAGTTAGGCAGTCTTTTAACTTATCTGTTTGGAAACACCCAGGACTCCTGGAACCCAATGCTGTTGATAGGTGCCATTGAGTCAAGTATGACTCATAGTAGCCTATAAATTATGGATCTGAGCCTGAGCCCTGTCCTATCCCATGCCACCCTCATCATCTCTGATAGACTTGACTCCATTCATATAGTCACTGCGCCAAGTCATCTCTCTTTCACTGACCCTACACATTTCCCAGCATGATGTCTAGAGCCTCAAAAATATTTTCTTGAGAGAAATTAATTTGGAGAGCTGCAAAAGCCATTGTAGTGGACAGTCCACATAGATGTGTGTGTAATGATTGTGTTGTTAGAACAAGAGACATCATTATGAAAGCCATCTCTCAGGATGCTCAGCACATTCTTGTCAAGTGTCAGTTGCCATCAAGTCAGCTCTGACTCATGGTGACCCTATGTATAATGCAATGCAACACTACCTGGTCATGCACCTTCTTTATGATCATTGCTATCTCTTTAGTCTATTGTTGCAGCTATTGTGCTGGTACAAGTTGGAGATTTAATAAATGCCTACATTCTGATTACTTAGAACAGAGTTCAAAGCCTCACATGGACCTGACGCAGGACTTTTCCATTTATATCTTGCTTCTGTGGCTTTCCACCATTTACTTCACTCAGAGTTGCCTAGGAGACAGAAGGAGAATCTTAAGGCTCAGGGCTATCTGATCATATGACTTTATTTTGATTGACATTAGGTAGGTTGCTACAAGGACTTAGTCACATTCATTCCCACCCACTTGCTTACCCAGAACTGCCTGTGATCTGCTACCTGGTGTCCTACAGATCAGGGTGGAGACCAGAGGAACCAAGAATGATTGCAGTTAGAATGATTTTGGAGGGAACGTTACTTTGGAAATGAGGCAAGACTTGAACTCAGAGATGTTAGTGAGTTCTGGATGTTCCCCAGTCTCTCATGAAGGTTCTGAGGAGCTCTGAATGTTCCTCTGAATAATGACTTTGTTTGGAACTTGAGATAGCTCAAATTGGCCAGGTTTATTCTTCTACTCCATTAGACTCATTGAGTCATTAGACACCAAACAAAAGGCTGAATGACATGAAATTAATTCTGACTCAAGCTGACTTATGTGTGTTCTACTGAAGGGTTGGCTAGGCCAGGTTCTAATTGTGGAACAGACCATCAACTACTGAAGTAAAAGTTTAAATTAAAGCTAAAGAAGGTAAAATTTTTTTTCTATATTTTATTAATTTT
>NW_006399807.1:12034228-12036117 GCF_000299155.1 Elephantulus edwardii | reverse complement strand
TATGTTGATCTTGTATCCTGCCAACCTGATGAATTGGTCAACTATGTCCAGTAGTTTTCACGTTGGGTATTTAGGGTTTTCTAAGAAATACTATCATCTGCAGGAATTTTAATAGTTAATTATTTTATCAAATTTTCTCATGTTTTAATAACAATTTGATGATATGTTTGTGACCCTTCATTAATTATTCTTTGCAGAATGAAGAGGTAATTAAGGGAAAATGCAATTCAACTTCTTACTGCCAAGTCTGATTGACTCATAGCTGCCCCTCTTTTGGGTTTCCACATCTACAGACCCCATGAGAAGAATTGCTCATCTTGCTCTTGTGGGGCTACTGGTGGATTTGAACCACTGAGGAAGCACACTTTTTGGATGAGCAGTGAATCTCCCTAGGGACTATGACACCAGAGCTCCCTAATCAAAGAAAAAGGAAGAGAAAAATTAAACAAGACTTCCACTTGGTTGCTAATAATATTGTAATTCAATATAAAAGGATTTTGTAGAATAATTTTATTGTTAATATTCATATAACCTAAGAAACTACATTTAAACAATTTGCAACTAGATATTTCACATATTATTCTATGATTAAAATTGATAGCAAACATTACTAAATATTCTGTAAGGGCTTTTGGTGATGCAGTGGATTAAGTGTTGGCCTGCTAAATGAATCCATCAACTACTCCAGTGGAAAAAGATGAGGCAGTCGGTTCTTGTAAACATACAAACTTGAAACCCTATGGTGCATTTTTATTCTGTCACAAAGGATTCTGTAGGGTCTAGTATAAACAGAAGTAAACCTAAGGTGTGTTATGAGTTTTCACATGGGTGACATCAAGCCAAGTTCTGCTAATGTTCTAGCACCCTGTTGGGTATTTTATCACCTATCAGCACAATTTTCATTGTTATTCCCCCACCTCTCAGCCCCTAAAGACACACACTGAATTTTTATCTGTTCCACCAAGAGGCCATGTTCCCTCTAACATCCTGGCTTTGGGCTCCCTGAAGAATAAATCTTGTTTTGTTTGCCACTGGATCCAGAGCCCATAGTTCCTGCCAAGTACCAACGCAACATTTGTAAAAGAACAAATGAATGAACCCATGGATTGAAACACTTCCTGTGGATCTTTTACCTTTAACACTCACATCTTTTTTTTTTTTTTATCTTCTTCCTTATTCTTAAGCCTTGCTTTCCAAGTCTTTCGCCTTCACCTCAAGTTGATCCTGACTCAAGGTGATCACATGTGGGTCAGAATACAATTGTACTCCATAGAGTTTTTCTTGGCTAAGTTTTTAGAAAATCACCAAGCTTATATCTAGGTGTATCTTTGTGTACTTGAACTACCAACTTTTCAGTTATCAGCCAAATCCTTTAGCCATTTGACCAGTCCAAGAGTTCTAATCATTTCTATAAAGTGAACTCTTAACCTTGACCATTTTAAACTGTAAATTATAAATTGAATATGCATATATCTATTGAAATTGACAAAACTTTCCAGAGATCTAGAGTATAAATACACATCTAAATGTTTAAATTTATAAATAAAGGACTATAAATTTCTCTTATAAGCTCCAAGAAACTTAGTAGGCATTCACATTTAATCCATGACAATCTATATCAATTGCTCAACTATCTTATAAATAGACATATAAGAATCTCACACTAACCACAAGATAAAGGTAAATAATCCAATTGAAAAATGGGCACAGGATATGAACAGACACTTCACCAAAGAAGACATTCAGATGAAGAAACATTCAAAATCCCTAGCTCTAAGAGAGATACAAATCAAAACAACTATGAGATATCATCTCACCCCAGTAAGAGTAGCAAAATTTAACAGAACAGCAAGCAACAAATGCTGGTGAGGTTGTAGAGAAACTGGAAC
>NW_006399807.1:12031965-12033553 GCF_000299155.1 Elephantulus edwardii | reverse complement strand
CTGTAAATTTTTATTGAAATTAATAATTAAAAAAAGAGAAATACTAAAATAAATGAGGGGAAGAACTGTTCAAAAGAAAAAAAATAATGTCACACTAATAGGCTCAATTCTCCTAAAAATTATAAAAACAACAAATAGTAAGTATACACAACTTTCTTATGAATACAAAATTTATTAATATTGTAGCTTGCTCCTCTCAAAAAAAAACCTTTTTTCCCCTTTCAGTTAGTTCTCAATTATCATTGTGATGACATTTGTCATCAGAGTTCAGTGAAGTTTTCTTCAGGATATTTTATCCTGAAGAAAACACACAAGGGTGTGGCTTGTTGGTAACCATGCTGGGACTTACTTAACCTTATTTAATGCTATAGAGTCATGCTAGGATGCTCTGGTGGCATGTGGGTAAGGATTTGTGTTACCAACACAAAGGCAAGCACAGTTTCAATCTATCTGCTTGTCCGAGGGAGAAAGAAGGGTAACATCCTGCCATGTGATTTACAGCTTCTGAAAACTCAGTGGAGGTTCCATTATGAGTAGGTTCTGATTCAATGAAAGAAAGAAATGAAATGAAAGTAATGAAAGAAAGAAAGTCCTCATATATCTATTCTTGCCAACTAGATCTTGCATCCTTTGAGGTAATTACTTAAGTACAAATATGTAACTCTTATCTGAACTTCATGACATCCTTGTTTCTGTGTGCTGCCAAATAAATTCTACCTCATGTGACAGAGTAGAACTGCTCCGTAGCTTTTCCTGGTGGCATAGTAAGTAAGTGTGCAACTGCTAACCAGTAGGTGATTTGAACCTACTACTTACTTTCTCTGTAGGAAAAGATGTTACATTTGTGAAGATTCATAGACTTCTAAACCTTATGAGTTGTGTGTTGAACTGCTAACTAAAAGGTCAACAGTTCTAATCTACCTACCAGTTGCTACATAGGGAAAAAATATGAGGTAGTCTGCTCCCATTCAGATTTATGGCCTTGGAAACTCAATGGAGGGTTGAACTGGAGTCCACTCAAAGGCAATGGATTTTGAGTGAATGTTATGGGACAGTTCTCAGTTATATAAAGTCTCTATTAATCTAGATTGGTTCCATTACAATGGATTTTCACTTTGTTGTTGTTATCATTTTGCTTTTGCTTAATCTTGATGAAAGCAGATTACCAGGTCTTTTTCTATAGAGCTCCTAGTAGATTAAAACTGCTGACCTTTCCTTTAGCAGCTCAGTATGTAACCATTTCACTACAGGCCTTTTAGAAAATGATGCCTACAGGATAAACTCCATGCCTCCTTATTTTCTTCCAACATGGGAGGTCTGTCCCTTGGGGGATGTAACTTTCTAATAAAATTTATCTTTCCTATATGCACCAACAACCAGAGCCAAAGAAGAAGAAATAGATGATTTCTACCAACTTTTACAGTCGGAGATAGATTGAACATGCAATCAAGATACATTGATAATAATGGGTGACTGGAATGTAAAAGTTGGGAATAGTGAAGAAGAATCAGTAGTCGGAAAACATGGGCTTGGTGACAGGAATGAGGCTGGAGATAGAATGATTGAATTTTGTAAAATCAATGACTTA
>NW_006399807.1:12014909-12023975 GCF_000299155.1 Elephantulus edwardii | reverse complement strand
GTATTCTCTTAGCTACTTCCTGCTGAAAAGGGACGCTGTGGGTTTCAGGGTGAAGATCTTCTCTCACTACTAAAGAAGGTAAAATTATATCCACAGAAATAAAAATTTGATCTTGTGTCTATCCACCCTGAATTTAAAAAGCAATTCAAGAACAGGTTTGAGGCTGTGAACACTAATGAACGAAGACCAGATGAGCTGTGGGAAGATATCAAGAATATTATTCATGTTGAATGCAAAAGGTCTTTGCAAAGAAGGAGGAAGAATAAAAGACCAAAATGGATGTCAGAAGAGATGCTAAATATTGCATTAGAGTGCAGAGAAGCCAAAGCAAAGGGGAGAGATCAAGAAGTTAAGGAGCTGAATAGAAGATTTCAAAGTGCAGCTCAGAAAGACCAAGCAAAGTATTATAATAAAATGTGCAAGGAGCTGGAGTCAGAAAATCAAAAGGACCAAACTTGCTCATAATTTCTTAAGCTAAAGGAACTAAAGAACAAATTCAAGCCACGAGTTGCAATGGTTAAGGATGCTATGGGTAGAATGTTGAATGATCCAGGAAGCATTAAAAAGAAGTTGGATAGAGTATACGAAAGTCACTGTACCAAAAAGAATTGACTGACACAGAAGGATTTGAAGAAACACCATATGATCAAGAGGTAATAGTGATGAAGGGGAAGTTCAGGCTGCTGTGAAAGACTTGACAAAAAAATAAAGCCCCAGGAATTGATGGAATGCCAATTGACATATTTCAAACACTAGATGCTACCCTGGATGTGCTCACCAGGCTGTGCCAAGAAACCTGAAGGACAACACCTGGCCAACTGACTGGAAGTGATCCATATTTATTCCCCTTCCAAAAAAAGGTGATCCAACAGAGTGTGGAAATTATCAAACAATATCACTAGTATCAGAAGATTATTTGGAAACAACTGGAATAGTACATTAGCAAAGAACTATCAGAAATACAAGCTGGGTTTAGAGGAGGCCATTGCATTAGAAACATTATTGCCAATGTCAGATGGCTCTTAGCAGAAAGCAAAAAGTACCAGAGGAATTGTTTATTCATGTTTCATTGACTACGTGAAGTCATTTGACTGTAGATCACAACAAATTTTGGCTAACCTTGAGGAAAACGGGAATCTCAGAATACTTGATTGTACTTATGCAAAACCTATACTTGGACCAGGAAGCATTCCTCAGAATAGAGCAAGGAAACACTGCATGGTTCAAAATCAGGAAAGGAGGATGTCAGAGATGCATCATATCTCCAAACCTTTTCAATCTATATGCAGAACAGATCATCTAGAAAGCAGGGTTTTGACGAGTAATGTGGCATCATGACTGGAGGAAGACTCATCAACAACCTATGTTATGCATATAACACAACCTTGCTGGCTGACAGTGAGGAGGACCTGAGCGCTTGCTATAGAAGTTCAAGGACTGTAGTCTTCAGTATGGATTGAAGCACAATATAAAAAACAAAACAAAACAAACCAGAAAAACTGAGATTGTCACAACTGGTTCATTTGGTAACACTATGATAGATGGAGAAGAGATTGAAGTTGTTAACAATTTCAGCTTACTCAGCTCCACAATCAACACTCTTGGCACCAGCAGTCAAGAAATCAAAAGACAAATTACATTTGGAAAATCTGCTGTCAGGGATCTCTCCAGAGTACTGAAAAGCAACGATGTCAGTCTAGAGACTAAGGTTCTCCTGATCCAGGTCAAGATCTTTTCAATTACTTGCTATGTATCAGAGAACTGAACAATGACTAAGAATGACAGGTGAAGAATCAATGCCTTCAAATAGTGGTGCTGGAGAATAGTCTTGAACATAATATGGACTGCCAAGAAAACAAATAGATCTGTCTTGGTGAGGGTGAAACTAAGTTTCTCCTTGGAGGCTAGGGTTTTGAAGCTCCGCTTCACAAACTTGGAGCATGGGGCTAGGAGGGACTGGTCATTGGAGAAGAACATCATGCTTGGAAGGGTGGAGGGACTGTGTGGAAGAGGAAGACCCAGGAGGAGATAGATTGATACAGTAACTGGGGCTTATGGGGATTGGTTTGTCAGAATCAGTGAGTCTAGCTCAGGACAGGGAAGGCTATACATACAGGATTGCTATGAGTTACAGCTGACTCAATGGCACATAACAACACCAACAATTGAAGGGTAGAACAGTGTTCTATAGGGTTTTCAATGAGTGTAATATCTGAGAATGAAGTAGAGAGCCAGCCCTTTTCTCGCAAAGTGCTTCTGGTTAGATTCTAACTGCTAACTTTCTGGTTAGTAGCTGAATGGTTAACTGTTCATACCACCTAGGCATTTCTCACTGAGCTGTAAGGAATAGTTTATACAGAGATTCACCATTTGACACCTTTCTCTACCTCATTTGTCATCTCAAACATGCAGCTATCAATGTAGCAATGTTCTGTGTCTTGAAATCTGAGGAGCCAACTGAGATGATATCTTAGTAATCTAGTGCTGCTATAATAGAGACACCACAAGTGGATGACTTTAAGAAATAGACATTTATTCTCTTATAATGTAGAGGCTGGAAGTTCAAATTCAGGTTGCTATCTCTAGGGCAAGACTACCTCTTTGTGCCTGTTCTGGATAAGTCTGTATTTTTTTCAGCATCTGTAGGTCTGGCGTTTCTCGGAGATCTCTATATGTCTCGACACTCCCTTCTCTGGTGGAATTTTCTAGGGATTTGAATCCACTCTTAGCTCTCCTACCTTGGCAGTAACTAAGATCTCCCCTCTGCTTACTTTCTCTCCTTTTATTTTGGTTAAGAGAAAAGAAGTTGAAAGCCACACTCTAGGGAAGCTCCTATTACATAGATCAGGTCTGTAATGGAGTTAAAGTTGTTGCATTTCATATTTAATCCTTTTATAATGGTTTGATTCATCAAATCATGGGGCTTCCTTATGTACCAGCTACATAAGGAGCACTGGTGGCATAGTGGCAAGAAGCTGCTCTGCAATCCTGAAGGCACGTAGTTCAAATCCAGGAGCTGCTCTACAGAAGAAAGATGTTCAATATCTCCCAGTGCAATTAATAGTCTCTGATAACCCATTGGTTCTAACTCGATGGAACACAACAACAAAAAAGCACATTACATTGTCACATATAGTTCTGTTGAAGGCATGTCATTCAATCCATGATAAATGTCCACTAAGTAAATAAATTTAGAGACCCACAATGCACTGTGTCTTAGTGAACAGTGATAACAGCGTGCCAATATGTTATGTTATAAGGAGTTGACTACAACTCAGAAGGACCCTATGAACAACAGTTCTGAAGCTTGCCCTATCCTGCACCATCTCATGATCTCTGGTGTGCCTGAACCCACTGCTATGATCACTTTGCCAATTCATACTGAGGGACTTGTGCTCTTTTTCTGACTCTCTACTCTTCCTATCACGAAGTCTTTTTTTCTAAGAACTAGCCCTTCCTGACCACATGCCCAAAATGTATGAGACAAAATTTCACTATCCTTGTCTGCAAGGAGCACCTCAGTTGCACTTTCTCCAAGATAGATTGTTTGTGTTTTTGACAGTCTATGGAATATTCTTCTATTATCCTTATTCATTGTCCAACTTTCAGATGCACAAAACCCAATTGAAAATCCTATGACTTTAATCAGAAACACCTTAGTTTTAAACTGACATCACTACTCTTTTTTAAATGCAACATATATTTTTACAGCGTATTCTTCTCATTTAATTTTTTCCCATTCATTCATTGTTGCACATTTTCTTCCCTGCCCAACCGTCACCCCTTTTCTCTCTGAAAAGAAAAAAAAATTCTTCCATTGTTATCTAACACCCCACAACCTCCCAAGACGACAGTCCACTTTACTATGCATTTCTTTTTCTGGAATCTTGTCATGGCAATAATACCTAATCATATATTCCTTTTAAACAGTTCTCTCCCTCATCTGTTTCAATGCAATATATATTATTTATTCCCTCTTTACTTAAGTCCCCCCCCCAACCCCTATGTCAATGCAGTTTTACAACAGTGGTACTATGCATTATTTGTTCTTTTACGACTGAGATAGTTCACTCAGCATAATGTCCTCCAGGGTCACTCATTTTGTATAATAGTTCATGAGTTCCTTGTTTTTCAATGCAACATAGTATTATTCCATTGTGTGAATATACCACCACATCTCTATTCATTCGTTTGTTGATGGACATTTGGGTTGTTTCCAACTCTTTGCTATTGTGAACAAAACAGCAATACACATGAGTGTGCATATATCTGCTTAAGTGGCAGTTCTGGTTTCTTTAGGGTATATCCCCAGTAGTGGAATTACTGGGTCAAATGGTATTTCTATTTGCAACTTTTTGAAAAAGCGCCATACAGCCTTCCATAGTGGTTGCATCATTATACAGTTCCACCAACAATGAATAACCTTCATAACCTCGCCAGCATGCTTTTGTTTGCTGATCTGTTAAATTTTGCTGTTCTTACTTGGGTGAGATGATACCTCACAGTTGTTTTAATTTGCATCTCTCTTAGAGCTAAAGATTTTGAACGCTTCTTCATGTGTTTGCTCGCCATCTGAATGTCTTCTTTGGTGAACTGTCTGTTCATATACTGAACTCATTTTGTAATTGGGTTGTTTACCTTTATCTTGTGTGGCACTTGAGTATTCTGTAAATTCTAGATATAAATCTCTTATCAGACATGTCATTGCCAAATATTTCCCCCCCAGTCTGTGTCTTCCCTTTTTAACCTGCTAGAGAAGTTTTTGGATGTGTATAGGGATTTGATTCTTAGAAAGTCCCATTAATCTATTCATCCTCTCCTCATTGTAGGGACATCACTACTGTTTAGCACTTTAAAGAAGTCCTTGATAGCAGATTTTCTCAATGCAGCATGTCTTTTAATTTCTTCACTACTGCTATCAGATTGAACTTCTTCCTTCATTACCACAGGCTCTTACTCATAGGTTGTTTCATGAAATTCTTCTGTGCTAGCCAATTCCTTCTGGTACAGTGACTCTGTATACTTCTTCCATCTTCTTTTCATGCTTCTTGGATCATTTAACATTCTGCTTAAAGCATCCTAAGTATTGTCACTCATGGCTTGAATTTGTTTTTCAATTCCTTCAGCTTAAGAAATGCTGAGTGAGTTTGGCCCTTGATTTTCTAACTCCAGCTCTTCGTACATTTCATTACAATACTTTGCTTTCTGGAAAGTAAGGTGTGCCTGATGCAGGCCATTGTCTTCACAATCTCTTGCTATGCATCAGAGAGCTGGACAATGACTAGAGATGGTAGAAAGAGAATTGATGCCTTTGAGCTGTGGTGCTGGAGAAGAGTGTTGACTATACCATGGACTGCTGGGAGAACAAACAAGTTAAGTCTGGAGAGGGTCAAACCAGGCTGCTCCTTGGAGGCAAGGATTCTGAAGCTTCGTCTGACATACTTTGGACATGTTACAAGGAGGGACCGGTCCTTGGAAAGGGACATCATGTTTGGGAGGGTGGAGCGACAGCACAAGAGAGGAAGACCTTCGATGAGATGGATCAATTCAGTAACACAGGTAATGGGGGTAGGAGTGTCAGAGGCAATAAGGTTGTCACAGGATAGAATAGGGATTAGGGCTCTTGTACATAGGGTTGCTATGAGTTGCAAGTGACGTGATGGCACACAACAACAACAGCAACTGCTATCATGGATTCTGAAGAAGTCTTGGCATAAAGGAAATCACTGCTGATTTCAGATGGATCTTGACTGAAAACAGAGAATACCAGGGAGATGTTTACTTGTGTTTCATTGACTGCAAAGCTGTTTGACTATGTGGAACATAACAAATAATGGATAGCAAACATTATGAAGATTGATAATTCCAGAACACTTAATCATGCTTGTATGAAGTTTATGCATAGACCAAGAAAAAGAACAAGGGAACATGGCATGGTTTAAAAGAAGGAAAGGTGTGTGTCAAAGGTTGTATCCTTTCTCTATGCCTATTCAAAATGCATAGTGAGAAAATCATTTGAGAAACTAGACTGTACGAAAAAGAATGTGGCATCCCGAATGGAGAAAAACTCATCAACAACCTGTGTTATGCAGATGACTGATACAAGCTTGCTTGCAAAACACGAGGAATACTTGAAGCACTTAGCTATAGAAGAGTAAAGAATATAGTCATAAATATAGATTACATCTCAACATGAAGAAAACAAAAATCCTCACCCCTGGACCAATAGGCAACATTATGACAGATGCAGAAAAAAAGTGAAGTTGTCAATGGTTTCATTCTCGTGGATCCGTAATCAACAGCCCGTGAGATTTTACTGTGGTTGCTGTATGTTGTAGGAATTGCTGCCGAGTGAGCGTTTGTGCTTCTCTGTCCCCCTTTCTCTTGCTCGTCCTTCTTTAGAATAGATTCTTCACCCGTAGCTGTTGGAACCAGAAAAGCTGGCATAGACCAGGCTCTCAGCCCCCTGCTGAGTATATGCCAAAAATATTTCTGCCACTGGAATACAATTTGGAAAATGTTTTACAAATAGAAGCTCCTGGGAGAACATTTTAATATCCCTGATGAAAGTATGATATGCTATTTATTTTCTCTGGCTAACAACTCCCAATATTTTAACAAATTGAAATTATGATTTATTAATCCTAATCATTCATTCCATCCCAGCCCTTTAATCTGTACATGTATGCAAAAAAAAAAACCACCACAGCGTAAGGATGTGGCAGTCTACTTGCACGAAGATTACAGCTTTGGAAACATTATGGAACAGTTCTGCTCTGTGCTATATTCTCTGTGAGTCAGAATTGACAAGCCAGTAATTGGTAACAAGTATGAAAAATCTGGGCCATGTTAAAAGAGATGATAGAAGAAGAAATGATGCATTTAAATTTTAGTGTTGGTGAAAAATATTGGATAAACTGTCGATCACTAGTAGAATGAACAAATGAGTCTTAAAAAACATACAACTAGAATGTTCCTTAGAGGAGAGACTGGCTAACAATGGGCATGCCATTATTAGGGGAGACCAGGCCCTGGAGGAGGAAATTATGTTTGGAAAATGAAGGGGATCCTCAGTGAGAAGGATCAACACAGCCGTTGTGAACAGGAACTCTGGTGTAGCAGTGATCTTGAAGATGGTGCAGGGCCAGGCAATATTTTGCTGTCACATCTCAGTAGAGGGTTCTGGTGGAGTGATAAGACACTGGGCTGCCAATTCAAAAGCAGTCAATCTGAATCCACCGAAAGCTCTGTGAAAGAAAGAGCAGCAATCTTCTCTCTCTCAGTCTACAGCCTCTGACAACCAATCCCATGAAAGTCAGCTGTGAGTCAATTGCCACTTGAGGGCACACAACAAAAACAACAGCTGTGAATCAGAACTAGCTCAGTAGTAACCACCATCACCAAAACTAGAAATGATCCCAAGCAGAAGAGCATTTGAAGGGTATAAAACTTAAACTCGTGTCAAGTCAGAACTGACTCATAACTGACTCTTGAGGAGATTATCATAGGCTGCAAATTATACTGGAGAAGAATGCCCTTTTCGCCTCTGAACAGCAGCTGATGGATTCAAACTACCTGGCTTTGGGTTGACAGTATGACTTCTTACCCACTAGGCCACCAGAGTGCCCAATGGAGGATACAGAAATGTGTAAAATTCAGTTGCTGTTCGAGGCCTTTATGGAAGTGGGACAGTGGGAGGGAGTTAAAGTTTGTGTTTTATTTTGCCCATAAGAAGTCTATTCCCCACATACACTCTCACCTGACACAGAGTCACTTTAGAAATATAACTTAAAAAAGACTTTCTTATTGTGATTTGATAGGAGAAAGATAAACCGCCTCCTTCCATGTGATTTGCAGCCTCTGAAAATCTGCTAGAGGGTTATTTCCAATTCAATAGTACATAACAACAACAATATCATTGTGATGTGAGTGAAAGCTTACAGAACATATTGGTTTTCCATTAAACCATTCATAAATATATTGTTTTATGACATTTATTACAGTCCCCACATTACATACATCATCACTCTTCCCACTACTCTGTAGTTTTTGTTTTTATCTACCCTACTCTTCTTCCCTTCGGTAAAAATGTAATGCTTGAAGGTTGACACAGTGACTGTAGCAATGAATTCAAGTATATGAGAGATGTTGAGTATGGCACAAGAAAGGACAAAATTCAGAACCATTGTCCATGGAGTTGATCATAATCAACTCAATGGTACTTAACAACAACTCTCTGTCTCTCTAGGAGGAAGTGTAATGAGGGTTGTTCGAAGAGGCAAGGAAAACGAAACTTTATCTCAGATATGTTGTCAAGAAGGGCTAGTTCTGGGAAAAAGACTGGGAAGGATGGAGGGTGAGAAAAAGAGAGGAAGATGCTCAAAGAGGTAGATTGACCCAACAATGGATTTGATCAGAGATGATAAGGATGACCCAAGACAGAGCAAGGCTCAGATCTGTAGTTCAGAGTCCCCATGAATTGTAGTTGACTTGAGGGCCCTATCACCCCCACTACCCCCATGAAATCTCTCTCTTAGTTAAGTATCTTCTGTTTCATATCAATTATGTGGTGTTTATAAATGTTGTTGTTGTTATGTGCCGTCGAGTCGTTTGCAACTCATAGCGATCCTATGTACAACAGCCCTAAATCCTGCTCTACCTTGTGCCAATCACAATGCCTCTGACACACCCATCCCGATTACCCCAGTCACTGAATCAATCCACCTCATAGAGGGTCTTCCCCTTCTGTCCCTCTACCCTACCAAGCATGATGTCCCTCTCCAAGGACCTGTCTCTCCTTAAAACATGTCCAAAGTATGTCAGACGAAGCCCCAGAATCCTTGCCTCCAAGGAGTAGCCTGGTTTAGTCCTCTCTACGATGAATCCGTTTGTTTTCTTGGCAGTCCATGGAACATTCAATACTCTTCTCCAGCACCACAGCTCAAAGGCGTCAATTCTCCTATTCTCCCTAGTCATTGTCCAACTCTCTGATGCATAACAAGTGATTGCAAAGACTATGGCCTGTATCAGGCACACCTTAGTCTCCAGAGAGACACCATTGCTCTT
>NW_006399807.1:11999525-12014424 GCF_000299155.1 Elephantulus edwardii | reverse complement strand
TAAATGTTCTGGGATTCCCATTCTTCTCAGAGTCAGCCACAGTTTGTTATGATCCACATAGTCAAATGCCTTTGCATAATCAATGAAACACAGATAGACATTCTTCTCGTATTCTCTGCTTTCAGCTAATATATATATAATGATGCTCCCTCTGTAAGAATGTTAAATTATTAAATCTACAGGAAATAAAGAATATTTATTAAATCTATAAAATATGATGTTTTTAAAAAGATAATGGACTTTAAATAAAAAAATTGCAGTGTATCTTTAACAAAAATAACAATAACAAAAGAGAGGAGAGTTTAAAAACCAAAATTTCTTTAGAAACATAAATACCAAGTATGAATGGAAAACCAGTTTTCTCTGTGAACTTTAACTCAAATAATAATTTTTTAATGGACTTTTGGAATGAACAAGCATAAGAAGAGCGGGGGGAAAAGTCAAGACTTATTGGTTGATTCGTTGTTGGTGAGCATTGACTTAAGTTTTAACATTTATATGAAAGTGTCAGAGTCAAAGTACAGAACCCATGTGTACAAGGATCCTGAAATGGTGGATCATGGATCATTCTAAGAGTGAACACACATGGGTTTTAATGTCCCTTTAATTACTTATTAAGTGTTGTCGTTGAGGAAAACGTAAGAAATGAACTAGACAAAAATAAAAGTAAAGACAAAATCGAAGAAAACCTATCTGGGTGTCAGTGTTTGAAAATGAGGAGTGCTATGTGGCAAGAAGCTGCACTGCAATCCCAAAGGCACATGGTTCGAGGCCACTAGCTGCTCCACAGGAGAAGGATGGACAATCTCCTCCTGTGCTATTAACTGCCTCTGAATACCTGCCCGAGAGTCAGCTATGGGTCGGTTCTGACTCTACAGTACACAACAACAGGCTAGATTACCTAGGAGTTTCCATAGTGTCAATATCCTAGTTGAAGATACAAGGCCATTGTCAGACACTTAAAGCAAGAAGCTCACAGAAAAATCACTCTTTAATTCATGTATGCTGTCACCAGGTGGCAACTGCAGTTGGATTTATTATATGTTTGAATCATACGCTACAATCCCACCGTTCACTGTGCTTTAAGAAAAAGCATTTACTTAAATGGCAACCATTATCACATTCTGACCTCTTGTATTCCTTGGAGGAGGAAGGATGGAGGGAAAGCGCAGGAGAGGAAGACCCTGGATGGGATAGATTGACACAGTATCTGGGATAATGAGGTTAGGCATGTCGGAGACAGTGACACTGGCTTAGGATAGGGTAGGCTTTGGAGCTATGATGCCTAGGGTTGCTATGTGTTTCAGTCGACTCACCAGCACATAACAACAAAACGCCTATGAACAATGGATCAGAACCTTGTTATCCTGTGCCATCTTGACCATCTCATGTACATATTCAGCTGAATCCACTGTTAGAATAAATGTGTTAAACTATCTTGTTGAGGGTCTTATCCTCTGTCATTGATCTTCCATCTTTCCAAGCTTGATGTCATTTTTTAAGAATTGGCCCCTCCCAGCAGCATAGCCAAAATATGTGAGAAGTGACATTTCACTGCCCTTGTCTCCAAGGAGCACCCTGGCAGCTCCTTTTCCAAGTCATAGCTGTTGGCAGTGCATGAGATTTTCAGCACTTTTCTGCCAGGACCACAACTCAAAGGCATCAATTCTTCAGTCATCCTTATTTATTGTTCAGCGTTCAGCAACATAGCATTCAATGGTAACATTCTGAACTGGCTAATGTGAATCATATTCTACTCCTGATTTTATTTTCTCAACTATACACACAGACACACTTCTTGGTCTGGTAACTCTGACTGGGTTCTTGGTAATGATAATGTACATTAATCATAAAAGTGTCCTGTTGTTGTGTTTCCTGGAGCTGGAACTGACCCATAGCTGACCTTCTGGTAGGTTTTCAGAGGCAGTTAATCACATGGGAGGAGATTGCCCATCACCCATGGAGCAGCTTGGTGGTCTCAAACTACATGACTTTGAGATTGCAGCACAGCTTCTTGCCACTGTTGTTATGTGCCATTGAGTTACTTGTGACTCATACTGACCCTATGTACAATAGACTTGAAACCCCTCTGTCCTGTGCCAATCTTATTGTCTCTGACATACCTACCTTTATTACCTTAGTCACTGAATCAATCCAAGATTGAGGGTCTTCCTCTCTTGTGCTGTCCCTCCACCCTTCTAAGCAAGATGTCTTTCTCCAAGGACTAGTGACTCCTGGAAAAATGGCCAAAGTATGTCAGATGAAGCCTCATAATCCTTTCCTCCAAGGAGCAGCCTGGTTTCACCCTCTCCAGGTCAAACCTGTTTGTTCTCCTGGCAGTCCGTGGTATATTCAATGTTCTTCTACAGCACCACAGCTCAAAGGCATCAATTCTCTTTCTATCATCCCTAGTCATTGTCCAACTTTCTGATTCATAGTAAGTAATTGGAAAGACTATGATCTGGATAAGGTGCTCCTTAATCTCCAGACTAATGTTCATTGCTCTGGAGAGGTCAACGACAACGAACTTTACCAATGCAATTTGTCTTTTGATTTCCTGGTTGCTGATACCAAGAGCGCTGATTGTGGAGTCAAGCAAACTAAAACTGTTAACAATATCAATCTCTTCTCCATCTATCATAATGATGCCAATTGGCCCAGTGATGAGAATCTTTGTTTTCTTGATGTTGAGCTTCAATAAATACTGAAGGCTGCAGTCTTTGTCTGCAGCAAGTGCTTCAGGTCCTCCTCAGTTTCAGCAAGCAGGGTTCTAAGATCTGCATAATATAGGTTGTTGATGAGCTATCCTCTAATCCTGATGTCACATTCCTTCTTATAGAGTCCATCCTCCTGGATAATCTGTTTTGCATATAGATTGAAAAAGTATGGAGGTAGGATACACTATGGCATACACCTTTTCTGATTTTGAACCATGAAGTTTTCTTGTTGACAGCTGCCTCCTGGTCCAAGTATGGGTTTCACATAAGCACAATTAAATGTTCTGGGATTCTCATTCCTCTTAAAATTAGCCACTAGGCCACCATTAATCATGAAAGTGCTGTAAGATCACAAATAATCCTTGCTCAACCAGAAAAGTAATACTCTATTTCTCCTAAGGAGGCCCTTGTAGGAAAATCCTATATAGCAATAGTTCAATTAGTTTGTTTGCAATTACTTGTTGTTGTTGTTATGTGCCGTCGAGTTGCTTGCGACTCATAGCGACATGTACAACAGCCCTAAACTCTGCTCTGTCCTGTGCCAATCGCACTGTCTCTGACACTCCCATCCTGATTATCCCAGTCACTGAATCAATCCACCTCATAGAGGGCCTTCCTCTCCTGCGCTGTCCCTCCACCCTCCCAAGCATGATGTCCTTCTCCAAGGACCGGTCTCTTCTTACAACATGTCCAACGTATGTTAGACGGAGCCTCAGAATCCTTGCCTCCAAGGAGCCACCCGGTTTAACCCTTTCCAGGACAAATCTGCTTGTTTTCCTAGCAGTCCATGGTATTCTCAATACTTTTCTCCAGCAACACAGTTCAAAGGCATCAATTCTCCTTCTATCCTCCTTGGTCATTGTCCAGCTCTCTGATGCATAACAAGTGATTGCAAAGACCATGGCCTGTATCAGATGCACCTTAGTCTCTAGAGAGACACCATTGCTCTTCAGTACTTTGGAGAGGTCCCTAACAACAGACTTTTTCCCATGGCAATGCGCCTTTTAATTTCCTGGCTGCTGGTGCCAAGACTGTTGACTGTGGAGCCAAGCAAACTAAAGCTGTGTACTATCTCAATCTCTTCACTATCCATCCTGATGCTGCCAATTGGTCCAGTGGTGAGAATTACTGTAAACATAATAATACCATTTTTTTTGGAGGTCTAGAAAATAATACCATTTTTCAAGATGAAAATTTCAGATAGTTTCCTTAGTAATATCGTTTACTTTAAAAACCTGTCTAGGAGTGGACTATGATAACAGTTTCACCTCTGAAAACATGCATTCATTCTTACTTACTGCAAATTATTTGTTAAATTAAAAATGCAGATGTTTGTAACTTTTTATTTTAGATAATAGAAAAGGATTTTAGGGAGATAACTATAGTCAGTAGTTTGGTATGAGGGCCCCAGATGTAATCCTGTGACCTTCCACGGAAAGATTCTAATCACAACATGTGGCAGCTGGAAACCAAGAGGGACATTAGGAAACATTCAGAAGACAGAATGTCTGGCATGAAAACCCCATTTAGCACCAAAACCTGCCTTAGTCAAACAGATCTAATATATTGACTTTGGCAGCGTGTCTACCTTGTCAGGCCAATAAAGCTAACTGAAGTTGAAAATGGAATTGATAACAACCCAGTTCTCTCTGCCTCCCTCTCCTATCTCTGGGGTTGAGATTTGCCGACTCGTCCTACTCCAGTTCCCTTCCTCCCCTCTGGAGCCAAGGCCTGGGCCGCCTACTTTCCAAGTCAGATGGGCTGCCCATGGAAGTAATTTTTCCTGACTTCATATATCTGTAGGGACTTGATTTCTGTTGAAGGAACATTAAATACCTAATGTCTATTTACTCTGTAAAGTGTATTCAGTAGTGTTCTGTCCACGAATACATGTGTGCTTTGTGGCTGCAGCTGCAAAGAAAAGAAAAAGGAAAAGTTAACATGGCTCTAGCTAAATAGAAGAAATTGGGAAACTTGTCAACATCTGCTTGGGTGGTGGCTCATGGACCATTGTGTGACACTTGCATAGCTTGGAAAAGGAGGGAAATGCTCAGGAACATGGATTGGCACATAGCTACAACAGTGATTTCAAACACACCTATGGTCGTGAAGTTGGTACCGGAACGGCCTCAGGTCAACTGTGTGCAGGGGAACCCAAGGAGGGAGCATAGAGAAGAAAGTCACCAGGCAGGACCCTGAGGGTGTAGGAAGGGAGAGTTTGTACACTGCTTGGGTCCATAGGCTGTTTGATGGGGGCGAGGGGTGGGGGGTGGAGCTCAGGGGCTGGGAGGATGATGGTCAGTTACCATCAAGCAACTCTGACTCAAAGCAACCTTATGCTGTTGTAGTGGAACTCTGTTTTGCAGGGATTTCAGGGACTGATTTTTCATAAGATCACCAGGCCTTTCTTCTGAGGAACATCTTTGTGAACTTGAACTTTTAACCTTTCAGTTAGTAGCTGAGGGCTTTAACCATTTGTACTGCCCAGGGACCTGGATCAGGAGAGGCCCTAAAATGATTGTTCTTAGAGAAACTTATGTTACAGGTAGGGACACATAGTCCCTCAAAGGGTAAATGGTTGCTCAAAGATGTATGGCTAGTTAAGCCACAAAATCAATCCTAGAACCTAGGTTTCCCAACTTCTTTTATAGCAGCCTTTTCTTTAATTTTTTATCTGTCTATCTATCTATCTATCTATCTATCTATCTATCTATCTATCTATCTATCTATCTATCTTTTATCTATCTATCGTGTGTGTACCATCAAATCAGATCTTACTGGTACAGGAGGAGATTGCCCTCCTTCTCCAGTAGAGCATTTGGGGGATTCGAACTATGCACCTCTGGGATTGCAGTTCTAGCAGCCTCTTCAACACCCTTTCTAATCTTCTGTTGCTGGTGCAGTGGTCTGGTGGTCTAGTTGGTAGGGCGTTGTGTTGTCAAATCGAAGATGGGCAGTTCAAATGTAAGGGAGAAAGACGAGCTCTCTTCTGTGCACTTTACAACCATTGAAAACCCATTGGAGGATCAGCTATGAGTCATTTCTGACTGGAAAACAACAAGTGAGTGAGTTGACTAGGTTTTCAGACATTAATGGACAGAGATCATAGCCTCATTACTGATTTCTGGCATGGTTTGGGCAAGCTGCCATTTCCACACTTCAGTTTCATTGTCTCTTTGGGGAGACAGGTCATCTTCGTGCTGGGCCAAGGTGACCTGTGTCTATTGAGCTCAAACTCTGCAGAAAGGTGTTATTTTGTTGGAGATCCTAGGGGTGAGTGCCTTGGATGGTGTGTTTCATCTAGACGTGCTTGTTCTTTCTATTTTTCTCCTAGATACAGAGGTAGTTTTGTGCCTGATTAGAGTGTTTTGTGTCCTGATTAAAGTCTGTTAGAAGCCATTTTCTGCCAGTTTCAGTAATTCCAGAAATCATCTAAATTCTTTAAGCATGTGAATTCTTCCCTCTTAGATTGTGCCTGCAATTACAAAATGGCAACTGTTTTTTTTTTTTTACATTATTTATTTTCATTTTATATTGGTTTGCATGACTCCACAGTCAACACTCTTGGTAACAGCAGCCAGGAAATCAGGAGACGAATTGCATTGGGAAAGTTGGTTGTGAGGGACCTCTCAAGAGTACTGAAGAGCAATGATGTCAGTCTGGAGACTAAGGTGCACCTGATTCGGGATATAGTCTTCACAATTATGTGCTATGCATCAGAGAGTTGGACAGTGAATAGTGTTGATAGAAAGAGGATTGATGCCTTTGAGCTGTGGTGCTGGAGACGAGTGTTGAATATACCATGGACTGCTAGGAGACCAAACAGGTTTGTCCTGGAGAGGGTGAAGCCAGAGTGTTCCCTGGAGTCAAGGATTCTGAAGCTTCGTCTGACATACTTTGGGAGTGTTGCAGGGAGATACTGGTCTTTGGAGAGGGACATCATGTATGGCAGAGTGGAGGGGTGGGAGATGGATCGATTCTGTGACTGGAGCGGTGGGAATAAGTGCATTTGAGATGGCTAGGTTGGCACAGGATAGAACAGCATTTAGAGCTCTTGTACATAGGGTCGCTATGAATCACAAGCGACTTGATGGCACATAACAACAATAACAACCACATACAAAATTTGTGTACATTTTCTTTCATTTATACACATTGTGTTTCACATATTCTTCTATTCACATTGTGTTTCATACAATCATTCTAATAAACTGTATTTTATAAAATTAATCACTGTTGATCCATGGTGACCCAGGCCCACATTTACCCTGCCTTTTCAGATCCCCACTGGATCTTTACTAATTCCTTCAACCTCTCCTTTTACACCAAACTCTGTGACTTCGTGATTTCTCTCCCTCTCTACCCTCAGCTTCACTCCTTCCTCCTCTTTCCCTTTTGTACTTTTGTACACATCTTACTAATAATCTTTCTATTTTACGGTAATAGTCTCATGCAGTATTTGTCCTTAGGAGACTGAATTAGTGCACTCAGAATAATGTTCTCTGGTGTCTCCCTTGTTTTACAGTAGTTTTCCAGTTTTATTGCTCCTGAGTTCCCCCAATGGAATGTACCATAATTTCTCAATCAACTCGTTTGTTGATGAACTTTTCCCATTTTCTTGCTATCATGAATGAACATTGGTATAGCAGTCTTGTTTTGTGTCTCAGTTCTATTTTCCTCGGGGTATATTCCTAGCAGTGGAATAGCTGGATCACATGGAATTTCTATGTTCAGCTTTTTGAGGAAATGCCAATCTGCCTTCTAGAGTGACTATCCTATTTTACAATCCCACCAACAGAGTATGAGAATGGCAATCTCTCCACATCCTCCCCAGCATTTATTACCTGCCATCCTACTAAATTTTGCTGCAGCTACTGGGATGAGATGGTGTCTCTTATTGCCAGTGATTTGGAGCATTTCTTCATGTGTCTATTGGCCATCAGAATGTCTTCCTCTGTAAAAAGTCTTTCTGTGTCTTTAGCCCATACAAAAGGAGAACTGATTTTACAGATGACAAACTATAGAAAGTTAAAACATGATGCAGACTCAAGATTTTTTTTCTTAGTGGTTAAGATGAATAATTTGATCAGGATATTGCAAAAAACCAATTTGTATGTCTTCTGCTTTAAGCAAATCTGAAAGCTGAAATGACTTGAATTTCTAAAACAGAAGCATGAGGCAAGAATTATCCATATTATCAAATGATATTCTTTATTTTTCTTGCAATGTTTTTCATTGTTGTTGTTATGTGCTGTTGAGTCACCTGTAACTCATAGCGACCCTACATACAACAGCCCTAAACCCTGCTCTATTCTGTGCTAATCTCACTGTCTCCAACACACTTACTCCTGTTACCCTAGTCACTGAATCAGTCCATCTCATCAAGGGTCTTCTTCTCCTGTGCTGTCCCTCCACCCTCCCAAGCAGGACATCCCTCTCCAAGGACTGGTCCCTCCTTGCAGTATGTCCAAAGTATATCAGATGAAGATTCCGAGACCTTGCCTTCAAGGAGCAGCCTAGTTTCACCCTCTCCATGATGAATCTGTTTGTTCTCTTAGCAGTCCATGATATATTCAATACTCTTTTTCCAACACTGCAGCTCAAAGGCATCACTTCTCTTTCTATCATCCCTAGCCATTGTCCAGCTCTCTGATGCATAACAAGTGATTGCAAAGACCATGGTGCACCTTAGTCTCCAGAGAGACACCATGGCTCTTCAGTACTTTGGAAAGGTCCCTAACAACAGACTTTCCTATCACAATACGTCTTTTCATTTCCTGGCTGCTGGTGCCAAGAGTGTTGATTATGGAGCCAAGCAAACTAAAGCTGTTAACAATCTCAGTCTCTTCACCATCCATCATGATGTTTTTAATTAGCAAAGCTGAAAATGGAACTCAATTGTGCTCTGCTGGGGTAATCTGTAGGATGCTGTGTTGCTAACCAAAGGCTGCACTTGTTCCCCAATTCACATCTACCAACAACTTGAGGGAAAAAGATGAGTAGTTTTCTTTCATTTTTTGTGTGCTTAGAACTTTTTTCCTTTATTGTGATCTGAGGTAATGTTTGCAAAAACACATTTGGATTTGGTTTTCCCCCCAAACACTCATGCGTATTTTGTTTTGAACATAACATCAAATGCAATGACACAATGTCTAATTGCCCATTCATTCCATGTTGTCTTGACCATCCTCTTAATGCTTGTTAATACTTATTCTTTTAATAGTACTTATTATCTATGTGTTATCTTTATAGTATTTATTATCTATGAATTAATTTTCTATTCCTCTTTCTGGTAACTATAGAAGAATGATCCTCTCTGCACGTAAATTTTTCTATAGCTTTTTATATCAGTGGTTTTATAGCTTACTTGTCCTTTTGTGACAAACTCATTTCACTTAGCCTGTGGTCCTCTAGACTCTAACGTTGTATAATGTTCTAGGTTCTCATGAAGTCTTCATTAATGGTTTTTCAGTGTTCCCTAATACTCCATTGTATTACAGCAGCAGTTTTCTCTTAATTTTTGTTCATTGCTGAGCACTCATGTTCTGTCAATTACTTTGCTATTGTGAATAATGTTTCAATAGACATTTTGTCTAAGAAACTCAAGGGTGGGTCACTGAATTGGGACTGACTCAATGACAGTAAGTTTTGCGTGAGTTTTGTTACAAGGCTGTGGACTTCTGGAAGTTTCTGTGAGCTTTTGAGGTTCTCCGAGCCTTTTGGCTAGTACTCATGTGCCAACAATTTGTACTGTCTAAGGACAATTGCTGTTTTTAGGTGCAATTGAGCTGATTCTCACTCATGTCGATACAAGGTGACACAGTAAAACTACCTGGTCGGGCTTCCTGTGGAACTGTGGAAAGTTTCCTTCATAAAGGCCTCCATTTAGTGTCTTTCCAGTTTCTCTTGGAGATTATAAATCTGTACAGGAGGAGATTGCTCCTTACTCTTCTGCAGAGCGAATGGAGGATTTAAACAAGCAGCCTTCGGTTAGCCTTGCAACGCATGTTCAACTATGCTACAGAGTTCCTAGCAGAGATGATAGGGGCTTATTACTATTGTTTTCTATTTGCCATAGCTATTCACTTTTCTACTGTCTTAAGTAATAGAACGCACATCATTACTTAGCCTTTCCTTAGAAAGTTTATGCTTTTCAAATACTTCTATGTGCATTATCTCAGGTGATTTAAAAATATCTTATTTTACAAGCAAAGCTACTTGGTCACATTTATAGATGGAAAAAATCTGATATTTAAAATATAAAGAATGTTACTCAAATCAAAGGCTAGGAAAAGGAGAAAGCAGGGCAGTATTTAGAGAATGAAAACTATCAAAATAAAATGTACAATATTTCCAAAATTATAAAGTATTCTAATGGGAAAACATAGGGACCTCTTAGGGTCCAGTAGTAAGGAGGTATATGCTACCAACCCAAAGGCACATGGTTCAAATCTACGAGCTGCTTTGTGACAGAAAATGGACAATCTTCTCTCACATGATTTACTGCCTCTGAAAACTCGCTGTAGGGTCATCTACGAGTCAGTTTCAACTTTATGATACATAACAACAACAACAATGGGGAAGGAACCATGACATAATTTTTTGATATTCAAAGACAGAAACTTTTACAAACACACTTTGTTTAGTGAAAGTGAGCTTCCCCTCTGCAGAACTCTTCAAAGTTTATTTTTTCACCTTTGCGTAGACAAGTAGCCAAAATGCCACTGCTCTCACTTTTTATTACACATCTTATCATAAAGCAAACTCACTGGTGTTGAATCCATTTTGACTCTCTTTCCAGTTTTCTAGGCTATAAATCTTTGAAGGAGGAGACTGCCTATCTTTCGCTCTTGAACTATTTACCATCATTCTCTCAGTCAGAACCGAGTCATAGTTGACCCTCCAGTGAGTTTTCAAAGGCTGTCACTGCAGGAGAGGTGATTCATCTTCCCCCCTTGGATCTGCTGGTGGACTTGAACTCCTACAGAGGCATCACTTTTACATTAGCAGCACAATTCCCTACAGACTATGCCACTAGAGCCCCCCCTACTTATTATTATAGAATTAAATATTAGAAAATAATTTCTAATATAAATGACGAGGCACATAGCTTGTATCCCCCAGCTGTTCCATGAAAGACAGATGGGCAACCTTCTCCTGTGAAATTTATTGCCTTTGGAAACCAGCTGTAGAGTCAGGTAATGGCAGAATATAAATGATCCTAATTAGCTCCGGTGGCCTGGTGGCAAGAAGCTGAGCTGTAATCCTGAAGGCATGTGGCTCTAATTCACCAGCTGCTCCATGGGAGAAGGATAGGTAATCTCCTCCTATGTAATTAACTGCCTCTGAAAACCCACAGAGGGGTCAGCTGTGGGTGAATTCCAATTCAATGATATACAACAACAACTTAGTATTTATTGGCACTTTTTTGGTTTGTTGTTTTGTTGTTAATGTTTTTTAGAGTAAGAGTGTTTACTTTAGTGCCAGACATTATGCTGTTGTTGCATACTGTTGAGTCAGAAGTGACTCATGGCTGGCTCTACAGAATGTTTTCAGAGGCTGTAAACCTCCCAGAAGAAGAGTGTTCATCTTTCTCTGGAAAAACAGCTAGTGGATTCGAACTGTGTGCTCTGGGGTTGGTATTGCAGGTCTTCAACACTAGGTCACCAGAGCTCCCTGATACACACTATAGCAAGCCCATTTCCTGTGTGATCTTACTTATTTCCTCCAAGAACCTTGTCAGGAAGGCATTATTATTATGATTCTTTCACACACATAAAAGGCAAATTAAGCCTTAGTGAGAGGTTATCAACCTTATCCAAGTTCACACAGGTAAATAGTGGCAGAGCCAAGACTCAAACCCTGCTTTGTCTTTCTGGAGAATCTGGCTTCTTAACCATTGAGGAATAAGTCTAAGAATTGTCCTTGGTCTCCTTTTCTGGAAAGATCCTGGACCCTGTCAGGAGGCAGGGAATGTCCTGCTGTTCTGGAGTAACTTCATCTCCGGTGACTGACGAGCCCTTAGTAGCTTGGCCTGCAACCATTCCTCAGGGGAGAGCTGGTATTTCACTCAGCCTGTTTCACTTGTTTTTTGTCCCTCTCTCTTTGCCAATGTAAGTAAATGCCAATAAAAGATCATTGGATTGTGAAACAAAAGCCCAAACGCTGCCTTCGGCTAATATCCTGGGTAACACTGCTCTGTGCTTGGCACTCCGTACAGACATACCTTGGAGTATTCAGAACCTTACAGGTTTGCTTTCAGACCACAGCAGTGAAGCAACATGGAAATAAAGTGAGGCACATGTAAATTTTGTTTGCCCAGTGTGTGTGAAGGCCTACTGGGTAAGGAGTTACACTGTCAACCCAAAGGGAAACAATTCAAATCTATTAGCTGCTCCTTGGGAGAAAGATGGGCAATCTCGTCACGTGCATTTTACTGTCTCTAAAAACCCACTGGAAGGTCGAATATGAATCAGCTCCTACTCGATTGACAGCAGCGAGACAGTGAGAGAATCAGTGCATATAAAACTATGTCTGCACAACCAGGAACCAACTCTTACCTGACCCTCCATTGAGCTTCTGTAGTTTATTAAGTGAAATTTTGAAGCATGAGAGAATTATCAATGTGTGATACAGAAACACACAATGAACACGTGTTGAAACCCTGACAGACTTATGACGCCCAGTTGCCACAAACCTTTGCTTTGTAGAAAAACCTACACTCCCAGTGAAGTACAATAAAGTGATGTGCAATAAAACAAGGCAGGTTTGTATCTGCAAACCTTCAGACAGTCTTCAGGCAATGGTCACATGCTCACCCCCACCCCCCACTCCTAGGGTGCTCACTGAGTGCCAGAAGATGAAGGTGAAACAGGATGGAATTCCTCTTTTCCCCAAGGCCATAAAACAAAATTGACCAGGAAGTGTTTGCTTTTTTATTACTTAGGTATTCTTCTCATCTTTACCTTTGTATTAAGCAAAAACATGCCCTTGTCAAAAATCAGTTGACCATACATAGATGGGCTGATTTCTGGGTTCTCAATTCTATTCCATTGATCTATGTATGTGTCTGTCATTGTCATTGTATCAGTACCATGCTGTCTTAACCACCACGACAGTGTAGTAGGATTTGAAATCAGGGAGTGAGATGCCTCCTACCTTTTTTCTATTTTTAAGGAGTGCTTTGCTTATTCAGGGCTTCTTTCCATTCCAAATGAAACTGGAGATTACCTTTTCCATCTCCTTGAAGAATGGGACTGTATTTTTATTGGGATTGTGTTGAACATGTAAATTGCCTTTGGTAGTATTGCCATTTTCACAATATTGGGTCTTCCTATCCATGAGCAAGGGATATTCTTCCACTTCTCCAGGTCTCTTTTTGTTTCTTATACTAATGTTTTGTAATTTTCTTTGAATAGATCCTTTGTGCTTCTGGTTAGATTTACTCCCAAGTATTTAATCTTGTGATTTGCTGTTGTGAGGGGGAGGGCTGGGTGGGGAGAGAAGTGCAGCAGTGAATGAATGGAAATCGAAAATCTCTGTCAATGTTCATTAAAATTATTTAAAAAAAAATAAACCAAACAAATATGCAAAAAAGCTTAGGCTGGTCTTTGGGGAAAGTCTACAAAGGAAACTTCTGCCCATGTCAGCCACAACCAGTTAAGTGCACAGGTTCTAAAGTCAGGCTTACTGGCTGAAACCTAAATAACCCAGCAATATTCCATGGACTTCCAGAAGAACAAACAAATCTGTCTTAATGGGAGTGTAATCAGAGTGCTTCTTAGAGACAAGGATAAGGAAACTTTTACTTACTTTGAGCATATTTTCAGCACGAACCAGTCCTTGGAGAGAGACCTTATGTTGAGAAAGGTCAGTGAAAGAGAGGAAGACCCTCCGTGAGATGATTTGACACAAGTGACTATCACAATGAATGGGTTTGAGCATGACAGAGATTGTGAGGATGACGCAGGATGGCGCAAGGGTCAGCTCTGTTTTCATGGGGTTACTATGAATCATAGTTGACTCAAAGGTGCCCAACAACAAAACAACAATAACAAATAACCCAACAACCATAGGCTTCAAAGTCCTCCTCTGTAAAATGTGCATAACTGATTGTTAGAATTATTATTCTTTTTTGATGGCAAGCCCACTATAAATTCCAGTAGAAATTGCTTCTCTAATGGGAAACAATCACTTTTAGCCCAAGTCATTCATTTGCTACTGAAGAGGAACCAGGAAGAACTAAGAAAGAGGGACATGCAGCTGTGATGGGGAAGATAAATTATCCAGCATATACTCTAGGTTAAGATGCTATGGTGGTATTTTAGACAGAAAGATTTATTATTGTCCCCATTTTTAAAGTTAAAATAATGGGAATGAAAGTGATATGCTCAAAGTCAACTGAGAAAACCAAAATCATGTTTTGGGGCTTTTTTGGGGGGGTTTTTTTTGGCTTTTTTTTTTTTTCCAGAAAACCATGCTTGTCACTAACATGAGTCAGACTGTCAAAGATTTCCACTGTAAGGAATCATGTTTCAGGGGTGCCCTTTTTGAAGGGGTGGTATAAATTCAGAATTCTCTAAATATTTATCAGTTGTAAAACTGTAGTTATATAGTTATAAAACTGACATCAGTTTTCTCTAGCCTGCAAAAGAAGTTACTTTGTCTAAAAAAAAAAAAAAGAAGTTACTTTGTCTTAGGATTCTTTGTTTCCTTTCTTTAGTCATGTAAAAGTAGTTTAAGTGGTTTTATTTACTAGGAGAGGAAATTATCAGTAGTTTACCTCTTTGAAACTGTTTTTCCCAGTCTTATGTAAATTGTATCTTAATCTGCCTGTTTGCCAGAAGCAGAGGTGGGCCTTTCCAGTTAGCCTTTATCTTTTAGGGGGTGGGGGCTGTTTTTCTTAGTTATGTGTTAACTCTTTTGTAGGTTATCTGTTTAAGGTATCTGTGTGTGAATGGTTTTTTTTCAGATGTAGAACTTCTTTTATTTTACTAACAAAAGTGCATTGTTAAGTGATTTGGTATCTCACCCTGGTATAAAAGGTTAATGACCACTCCTAGACAAGGAGGCAGGTGTTTCAGGTGTTTATGGGACCTTGCTGTCCTCCCAGATCTGTAATAAAGTGCATATGGATATTGCAATCCTTATTGCAATCTTATTGGCAATTGACTATGGAAAGA
>NW_006399807.1:11992616-11993950 GCF_000299155.1 Elephantulus edwardii | reverse complement strand
TAATGGTGAACTCTTTCACAGATAAGGACAAGTTCCTCTTTATGCTAATCTCAGTAGGGAGGGATTCAGTTGATACAAACCAAGAACAATGTTGACTCCTAGGGAATACCTTAGTGCCACAAGGTAACCTTCAGCTTGCATCAAGCCTCCCTCATTTCCTGATATAGCATTGATTTTGACATTGAGGTTTTCTCAAATACAGACACTAAAATTCACTTTTCAGGGGAGCTCTGGTGGCCTAGTGGTAAGTAGCTGCAACTACAATCCCAGAGGCACACGGTTCAAATCCACCAGATGCTCTGCCGGGGAAGGAGGGACAATCTCCTCCTGTACCGGTCACATCTGATTTGACGGTACACTCACACAAAAATAATAAAATAAAAATAAATAAAATTCACTTTTCTCTAAACCTTTTACAACTTACTATACATCTTTAACTTAGCTTTTACTATCTTTCATATTCTGGCACAACCAGACATTCTATTTCAAAGCAAAACTACTTTCATTTTAACTCTTAAACAAAAAATGCACAAAACTTACTACCAGTTATTCTGCTTTTCCCCTTGAACTCCATACCATGTTAAAACTTTTAATTCCATCCTCAAAATGATATACCACCCAAAATGCCATAGTTTAATAACTGCAATTTTAAAATACTGCATAATATTCATACTACTAATAATATTAATACTTTTATCAGAACTTTTTAAAGCTAAAAATTAGCATATAATTCACTTTTTTGTACTAATTTACAAGGAGATCCACACATCTATGTAAGGAATTTGATCCGGGTATCCCGGGAGGCCATACGCTATGGCTCGAACTCCAATTGTGGGGCCCATTTCCAGGGTCCTCTCAGCCAGCCACTCGACGTTAAAGTGGGTCACTCTAGTTCACAAAACTTCCTTAGAGTGAAAGCATCTACTTGGATGCCGTATCCGGCCGCCCTGTAAGAGAATTCTGAAAAGTTAGTTACCAAACACCTCAAAGGGGACGGTCTTTCCACCCTTGACTGTCCCGCTCCCATTTTTCGCTTGTGCCTATTCTGCTAGTGCTGTTTGTTCCAGAACTAAGTAGAGAAAGAAAAAAGCCACAAAAATCCACAGAAATAGAAAGACCCTGTCGACAGAAAGACCATTGACAAACACAAATTCACAAAAATAGCAAGAGACACTGGTGACAACAAAGACCATGACAAAACTTGAGTCCAAAGAATGGCCTCTCCCATCCAGCAGACAAAATGGCCTCTCCCAGGGGAGCTCTGGTGGCCTAGTGGCAAGAAGCTGCACTGCAATCCCAGAGAAACACGGTTCGAATCCACCAGATGCTCTGCC
>NW_006399807.1:11986989-11992161 GCF_000299155.1 Elephantulus edwardii | reverse complement strand
GGACCTTGGCAGTCATCACTGCCATGGTCTTGGACTGGAAGTTATGCAGCATCCTGCCTTCCAACTGTCCAATTTCAAAAACCGGGGTGCACCAAACAGAATACAGATTAACCAGTTATCAGGCCTGACTTACCAGGTAGGAAGAATCATACAGTGATGTCACAGTTACTCCGTTGGCCGGCAATCAGGGTTTGGATGAATTTAGGGAGATCTCGCTGGGGCCTCTAAATGTAACGGAGAGAGTCTCCAAAAAGATCACCGAGCCAATTAGCAGAATTAGCAAAGTTTATTTCGAGTTCAAACCCAGGCTCCCGCGTGCTGACACAGCAGCATCAAGCCGAGAGCCCCAAATTGATGTCTGCCCCTCCTTTTATACCTCTGCTATTCCCCTTCCCAATCATACACACCATGATTGGCCATCCACAGTAGTCTGAGCATTTGTCCACCTCCAATTGGCTAGCCATAGCTCAGGGAAACAGTTTAGAAACCTATTTGAATCTTATCGGTTACTTCAGATATGGGAATGGGGGGGGGGAATCCCTTGTGTCCTTAAAAAGGGGGAGAATTCCACTTTATGGCAGTTGATCAATCAGGGTGGGATTTACCACAGGTGAGGGTTGTTTGTTAAAAAACCACTCAAGCAGATGGGGTGGTGTTAACTGTACTTTACCAGAAATTGAGTTTCTGATAACTGGTCCTTTCAAAGAGTTGTTGGCTAGAGATTTCCTACGTGAAGATGGTGGTTCAAATCCACTAAGCAATGCTGTGAAGAAAGACCTGGCAATCTAGAAAGACTACAGCAGCAAGAAGGAGCCTATTGAACACTTCCACTTTGCAGCATATGAAGGCACTGTGGGTCAGGCACTCAGTGGTAACAGGTTTGGTTTATATAAATTTTTCTCTTGAAGGCTTCATTCATGTCCATTTCCCCCCACATTCCTTCCTTCACATTGTGTTTCATACAATCATTCACATACACTGTGTTTCATAAAATTAATCACCCTTGATCTATGCCTATTACAAACCCATCTTTTCAGTTCCACGTTTGATCTTTTCTAATTCCTTCACCACCTCCCTCCACCTACCAAACTCTGTCTTCCTAGTCATGTCCCCTCCTCCTATACTCCACTCTCCTGCCTCCTTTCCCCTCCTCATTCTGGACTTTTTATATACATCTTACCAGTTATTCTTCCATTTTTACAATAATGTTCTTATGCAGTATTTGTCCTTATGAGACTGTGGTCACTCAGATCAATGCTCTCTAACCTCTCTCATATCATATAGTATCTTAAGAAATCATTGCTCCTTTTTGCTACATAGTATTCCATTGTATGAATGTACCATAACTTCTCAATCCCTTTGTTTGTTGATGGACGTTTGGGCTGTTTCCATGTTCTTGTTACTGTGAATGATACTGCTGTGAACATCAATGTACAAATCTCTGTTTGTGTCTTAGTTCTATTTCCCTCAGGATATAATCCTCGCATGAAATAACTGGGTCATATGAAATTTCTATGTTCAGCTTTATGAGGAAATGTCAAACTACCTTCTAAAGTGGTTGTACCATATTACAGTCCCACTAATAGTGTATTAGAGCTCCTATCTCTCCACATCCTTTCCAACATTTATTGTTTGTCATCATGTTAAACTTTGCCACTGCTACTGGGGTGAGAGGGTATCTCATTGTGGTTTTGGTTTGTATCGTTCTTACTGCTAGTGACTTTGAACATTTCTTCATGTGTCTGTTTGACCATCTTAATATCTGGAAACCACTCCCCTTTTCTCCATTTATCTAACAGTGTGTACAATATTATGGAAATGGAATGAAAGAGCATGTAACCATTAGGGACTGATATTTGCACTTGGCCTGACTACCTGGAGATTTATATACATTATTGCGTGTCTGTAGTTCAGTCCTTTTTATTGCTGAGTATTATTCCATGGTACAGGTATATTTTAGTTTGTGTTTTGTTTATTTTTTGGGGGGGTTGTTTATTTTTAAGTTATTCCTTTGTTGATGGCTTCCCACCCACGCTTTTTTCTTTTTTAATTTCTTCTCTCTCTCTTTTTTTTGGTAGAAGACTTCGGGGTTGTTTCTACTATGAGGTTTTTACAAACACAGCTGTTAGAAACGGTGGTATACATGATTTTGTGTGATTATAAGCCTTCATTTCTCTGGAACAAATGCTTGGTGTACAGTTGCAAAGTTGTATAATAGTTATAACCATGATATTTAACAGAAACAGCCATGTTGGTTTCCAGAATGTCTGTATCTTTTTATATGTTATATTCTCATGAGTAATGTAAAACTAACGTTTCTTCATGTACTTACCAATATTTGATAAAATTGCTGCATGGTTTTGTTTTTTGTTTTTGTTATTATTTGTTTATTTGTTGGTTTGGTTTTTTACCATTTTAGCTCTTGTGATAGGTGTACCATGATATTTTATCCCTTAAAGTCTGCTGTTAGGGACCTCTCCAAAGTACTAAAGAGCAATGGTGTCTCTCTGGAGACTAAGGTGTGTCTAATACAGGCCATGGTCTTTGCTATTACTTGTTGTGCATCAGAGAGTTGGACAGTGACTAAGGAGGATACAAGGAGAATTGATGCCTTTGAGCTGTGGTGCTGGAGAAGAGTATTGAGAATACCATGGACTGCTAGGAAAACAAACAGATTCATCCTGGAAAGGCTTAAACCAGGCAGCTCCCTGGAGGCAAGGATTCTGAGGCTCTGTCTGACATACTTTGGACATGTTGTAAGGAGGGACCGGTCCTTGGAGAGAGACATCGTGCTTGGTAGGGTGAAAGGACAGTGCAGGAGGGGAAGGCCCTCTATGAGGTAGATTATTGGTTCAGTGACTGGGGTAATCAGGATGGGTGTGTTGGAGACAGTGCAATTGGCACAGGACAGAGCAGAGTTTAGGCCTGTTGTATATAGGGTCACTATGAGTCGCAAGCAACTTGACGGCACATAACAACAACAACAACAATGACTAACTGCAGTACTGGAAAACATTTCAAAAAGAATGAACAAGTATCTAACATTAATTATAAAATTTATATTTCCTCTGTGTTTATAGGAGCCCTGGTGGCAGCGAGTTTGCAGGTAGTTGTGATCCTATCCCAAAAATGCTTCTCTTGTGGTTCAAATCCACCAACAGTGTGGCAGGAGAAAGATGAACAGTCTCTCATGAGATTTAACTCAAAATGTGAATGTCGCCTCCAAGTTGCAACTGATTCATAGCTGGCCCTCCAGGGTTTTTCACAGGTTGTACATTGCACAGGAGGAGATTGCCCATCTTTTTCCCCAAAGAACAGCTGCTGGATCCAAACCGCTTGCCTTTAGGTTGGCAGCACAGCTCCTTACCTCCTAGGCCACCAGAATCCAAAACCCCTCCAGAGGTCTGAATTAATTCTAACTGAATAGCAATGAGTTCTATCTAGAATATGTATACTTTTAAAAACAAGCTCTATCTCACCCCCCCCCAAAGAAACAAGCCCAAAAATGAAGTTAAGATTTCCCCCTGAATAGCTGACTTCATAGTAACTTTTTTTTTTAAAAGGAAAATATCTTTATCCATGGCTGCCAAGTTTTAAAGATAATGTGGGTCTGGCTGGACTATTTTGTCAATGGAGGACACACACCCTTCATGTTTCTCTTGACCTTTCAAGAACTCTTCTGCTCGGTTGGAAAGCGGAACCTCCTGGGTAAATTCAACCCCTGGGTCTGAGGAGCAGCCGGGAGCGCCACTGGTGCTGGGCTGGCTAGTGAGCTCCTGGCGTCTGGCTTTCTAGACATCCTCTCATGGCCGGAAGGGCTCTGCAGCTCTGGGCCTGGCTGTTGACCTAACTCAGAGGGGCATTTGCTTCTCAGGCTACTTTTCAGCACAGCGGGCTCCTCACTGCTGCAGTACTGTGTGTATTGGGCTGCTGCCCTGGGGTGTGACTGAGGTAGTTTGATTGTTGTGATTGTCCATGTAAATAGTTCCTGGGGAATATTGTCTTTATGATGAAGTAAATTGCCTCTCTGATTAGAATAGTATGCACTCATATCAGCTCATGAAGCAGGAAACCCCAGTGCCTCAGAACTGTTGTCCCACAGCCTCTTCCACCATTTGAAAGTCTTATCTCACTCTGACTCTGCCTGGTGTTCCCTTGCTCAAGTTCTTGTTGGGTGCTCTGGAGTTGAGAACCACTCATAACAACCCCATGAACAATAGATCCTAACCCTGCCTTATTCCTGTTCCATTCTCATAATCTATGACACACTTCAGCCCACCCAAGAGGAACTCTTAAAAATTAATATTTATAGGAGATAGAATAAGTCTGGGAGGGTTAACAAGAATAAAAAGGGAGGGAGAGGAGAACATTTTCATTTTCTGAATGATAAGAAATAAAAGATAAGCAAAAGAAGAAATCACTGGACTTCTTCACCAACATCTGCACTTCTTTCTGAGCCCAGGAAGAAATGCAGACTTAAGGACTGTGTAATGCTTGTTATAAAGCGGTGTTCTCCCTGCGTGGACATCTATTTTATTAATAACTATCTATTACATGCATATCCTACAGAAGAAGTCTTGGTGGCGTATATTTAAGCACTTAGCTGCTAACTGAAAAGTTTGTGGTTTGTACCCACTCCCAGCTCTAAGATATAAAACCTGGGGATTTGCTCTTGTGAAGGTTGTTGTTAGATGCCCTGTAGTTGGTGTAGTGACACTATGGT
Source organism: Elephantulus edwardii (assembly GCF_000299155.1). Lineage (NCBI taxonomy): Eukaryota > Metazoa > Chordata > Mammalia > Macroscelidea > Macroscelididae > Elephantulus > Elephantulus edwardii. Next base: position 11,987,438 of record NW_006399807.1, on the reverse strand, counting down.
CAAAGAAACGATATCCTGCAGCATATTCACAATCTCATCTGTCATTTTAACTATCTTCCACATTTTTTGTGTGGCTTTCTACTTTCCCAGGAATGGTATCCTTCTGTAGGGACTGGGCCTTCCTGATAATACGCACAATTATAGTAAGTATTCATTCTCTTCCAACAGCCTTTGGATCAGTAGTGCAACCCTCTATGGAGTATGCAACCAGAGGTGGCCTACTGGTAAGAATCTGTGCTGCACCTACAACCAGGAAAAGATAAAAGAGATGAATGAGATCTTCTAAGAATCAAATCTCTATGCACATCCAGGAACTTCTCCAACAGAGTAAAAAGGGAAACCACAGACTGGGAAAAAGTATTTGGCAATGACATACCAGATAAGGGACTTATATCCAGAATTTATAAAATACTTGAGCACCACAACAAGATAAAGGTAAATAATCCAAT
>NW_006399807.1:11985615-11986889 GCF_000299155.1 Elephantulus edwardii | reverse complement strand
GTGAGCAAAGCCATGATAAACATGGGTGTGCATATATCTGCTTGAGTGCCACTTATGGTCTCTTTGGGGTATATTCCTATTAGTGGAATTGCTGGGTCAAATGGTATCTCTATTAGCAACTTTTTGAGCAAGCGCCACACCGCCTTCCACAGTGGTTGCACCATTTTACACTCCCACCAACAGTGAATAAGGGTTCCAGTTTCTCCACAACCTGACCAGAGCTTGCTGCTCTGTTAAATTTTGCTATTCTGACTGGGGTGAGATGATATCTCATAGTTGTTTTAATTTGCATCTCTGTTAGACTAGGGATTTGGAACATTTCTTTATGTCCTTGTCGGCCATCTGAATGTCTTCTTTGGTGAAGTGTCTGTTCATATCCTGTACCCATTTTTCAATTGGATTGTTTACCTTTATCTTGCTGCGGTCAGATAGAAGTTTTAAGGTGAAGATATTACTATGAACTGAGAGCTCAGCCTGACTTAACTCTGGCTCCACTGGAGTCAGGAATCCAGTCTACAAAAGCAGAGGTAAAGCAAGATGGAAAACAAGTAAGAGGGCCCCGAGCCACAATGATGGGAAGGAGTAGGCTTGGTAAGAACTAGGGGGATCTGGTAGGTGTGTGTTCAAGCTTGTATAGCAATCGACACTGTACTCTTATCCATTTTGGTCAAATGTCAGTTGAATGTCGTAAATTCATCCAGAGAAGATGAAAATCTAGATTTTTAAATGAAAGCATATTTCAAAAAATATTTTCAATGCAAAGATTTTTTTCAACTGTTGTAAGGTTCAATTTTTTTGTTCTTCAATTTTTATAGATGTAGTTGTAAGAAGTAACTGAAAAGTTTTGGATCCAAGCCAAGAACCACTCCAAGGTAGAAACATTTCTCAGAGTTTATTGTGTTCTGGGCTATTCAGCAAGAGGAGTAGCACTGGTGGTTGGGCTCACGGGTTTTATTTAGGGTCTTTGCAGTGGCTCATTGGTGCATAAAATTTCTGATCTTGGGAAACTGGTTCTGGGGAATGTCCTGACATAGAATTTCTAAGTTCTGGTTTCAGAAAATATCTTGACATAGCAATTTTTTGGTTTTGGAAAATGTCCTTATATAGGATTTTCTGAGTTCTGGTTTCAGAAAAATGCCCTAACATAGAGTTTTCTGCGTTTTCGTTTTGGGGTATGTCCTGGCATAAGATTTCTGAGTTGCCCATCATAGGGATAAATAGCAATTCATGCTACTCCCTGTCTTAGGATCATGAGCAAATCTCTTTCCTTACCC
>NW_006399807.1:11981383-11984990 GCF_000299155.1 Elephantulus edwardii | reverse complement strand
TGAAATTAATAATAAATTTTAAAAAAGAAAAAAAAAAGAAACAATAGCCTTTGGGGGAAAAAAAAGAAAAACAAAACAAACAAACAAAAAACCTGTGCTGCAATCCCGGAGGTATAGTGTTTGAATCTACCAGCTGCTCTGCAGAAGAAGGATGGGCAATCTCCTCTCTGAAAACCTGCTGGAGGGTCAGCTCTGGGTCAGTTCCAACTCTATGATATACAACAACAACAACAACAAGAAGGGGCAATTCTACTTTATCCTGTTGGTTTTGTTTAGGTGCTGCTGAGTCTGAACAATAGAGCTGAACCCTGCCCTATTCTATACTATCCTCACCATCCCTGATACATTCCAGCCCATTGCTATAATCTCTGTGTACTTCGAATCTGGGGCTCTACCTCCAGTACTATATCTAAGAGTGTTTTTCTATAGTTCATGGGTATTTCAATGGCATGTTATTCCAAAATTGTATGGCCAATGCTGATTCCTAGTTTATCTTAATCTGGCAGATCCACTGAGAATTACTTGTCCACCCTGATATTTGAAATCCATGCTGGTGTTTGAAATACTGGTGGCATAGGTTTCCAGGATCACAGCAATCTGTGAGTTACCCCAGTACAGCAAATTGACAGACACATTCCATTCTCTATTCTTGGTTCCCTATTAACTTGAATTGGCTCAGTGCACACACTACCATCACCACTTTATATGCTGCTGGAGATCCATTTCTTTCCTGATACAGAGCTAGCTTGTCTCTCTTGTGGATTACCATTGAGTTGATTCTGACTAATGGCAGCCTCATTTGTTATAGCAGAGAATTGTTCTCTACAAGATTTATTTATTTATTTTTTTTAAACAGGTTTATTCTGGAGAGGGTGAGACCAGGCTGCTCCTTGGAGGCAAGCATTCTGAAGCTTTGTCTGACATACTTTGGGCATGTTGCAAGGTGGGGCCAGTCTTTGGAAAGGGAAGTCATGCTTGGGAAGGTAGAGAGACAGCACAAGAGAAGAAGACACTTGATGGATTGACTCAGTGACTGGGGTAATGGTGGTGGGTCTGTCAGAGACAATAAGATTGGTACAGGCTAGAGCAGGGTTTAGGGCTGTTGTACATAGGGTTGCTATGAGTTGCAGATGACTTGATGGCACATAACAAACAGCAAGGATTAATGAAATAAAATCACTAGGCCTTTTCTTCTGCAATACTGTTGGGAGGACGGACCAGGGTTTAAATACCAGCCTTTAGGCTAACAATTGAATACAAATTCTGCTTTATTTAATTCTACCCAATGGTTCAGTAAGATAGCTATTAATATTTTTATTGTAGAGGTTAGTGAATATTGGCTAGGACATAGTAATTAACACAGCCAACCTATGAAGTGGTGAGGCATGAATGTTAGCCATAGTAGCCTGTTCATTGAAAAAAAAATTAAAATTCCTAACTTTTTTCAAGAGCCAGTTTAAGGTGAAAGAAAAATTATGCAGAAAATACAGAGATTTCTCAGATAATTTCTCCATTCCTGGCACAGTTTCTCCTAAAATTAGCAACTAGTATTATTAGCATTGTACATTTATTTCTACTGGTGATCTAACATTTATCCATTCTTTTAAAAATAGTATGGTAAATAAGTATAAAACAGAACATTTGCCATTTTTAACCATTTTAGATGTACAATTCAGTTATGTTAATTACATGCTGTGCAGCCATCACCACTGTCCAATTAATTTTTGTTGTTGTTGTTACCGTGAATGGAAAATTGGCTCCCTGGGTAGCATAAAAGATGAAGCACTTGACTGGTAACCAAAATATTGACTGTTCAAACTCACCCAGAGGTACCCCAGAGGACAGAGCTGGAAATCTGCTTCTGAAAGGCCACAGCCATGAAAATTCTATGGAGCAGTTTTGCCCTGCACACATGGCATCACCAATTAATTAGAATTGACTTGATGGCAACTAATAATCAACAACTGAAACTCGGTGAGTCTTATGTAAAGCTGACACACTTATTCATGATGGTTGTGTCAGAACTTACTCGTAGCTGAACCTCTGGTGACTTTTCAGAAGCTGACAATTGCACAGGAGAAGAATGCCCATCTTTCCCCTACAAAGCAGCTAGTGGATTCAAACTGCCGGCTTTTGGGTTGGCAGTACAACTTTCTACCTACTACGCCACGAGAGTTCTCTTATAACTAGTCTTTCCCCCTTTCTCTCATCTCTGGCAACCACTAGTAAATTGGTCTGGTGGCCTGATGGCAAGAAGCTGTGCTACAATCCTGAAGACACCTGCAGCTCAGCAGGAGAAGGATGGGCAATCTCCTCCCATGCGATTAACTGTTTATGAAAACCCACCAGAGGGTCAGCTATGAGTCGGTTCTGATTCTGTGGTACTCAACAACAACAACAACAACAACAACAACAACAACAACAACTATATATGCCTATCCTAGATGTTTCATAAAAATGGTATCATACAGCATTTGCCATTTTGTGTCTGACTTCCCTTTTCTTATCTCCAGAATGTTTACAAGCGTGTGATATTTTGTTGTCAAAGTCCATAGTTTACGTCAGGACTCACTCTTTGTACAACTCTATGAATTTTTATCGACTATTTTTTAACCCACTATTCGAAAATGATTAAACCCACTTCCAGTTAGTAAATTCTGATTGAAAAGTACCTTTCACTGGGCTTCTGAGGCCATAAATATTTATGGGAGGACACTGTTCATCATTCTTACTTGGAGGAGCTGATGGATTCAAACTGTTGACATTTCAGTTAGCAGTATGATATGTATGCACATTTTTACCTTTGAAAAATATCAAAGACTTCAATATAGATTACCTATGGTAGAGTATAGTAGATAGAGGAGGGTTTGAAGGAATTAGGAAAGATTTAATGGGAATCTGAAAAGATGGAGTAATAGTGAACATTGAATAATGGTAATTAACTTTATAAAACACGATGAACATGAGTGATTGAAACACAATGTGAATGTAGGAATGTGTGAAACACAAGGTACATAAATGACACACAATGTATATGAATTTTGCATGCAAACCAACATAAAATTTTGAAAAGGAAACAAAAATCCTCACCTCTGGACCAATAGGTAATGTCATGATAGATGGAGAAGAGACTGAAGTTACCAATGATTTCAATTTACTCAAATCCATAAATAGCATTCAAATAAAAGCAGGCAAGAAATAAAAAGACATGTTGCATTGAGAAAATCTACTGTCAAGGGCTTTAAAAGGATTGAAGAGTAGGGATGTTGGTTTAAGGACTAATGTGCATTTACTTGATCCAAGCTATGATCTTTTATTTTTTAAAAATTTATTTTATTGAACATTTACAGAGATTTTGGATTTCCATTCATTCTTTGTTGCATTTTTCTCCCTGCCCACCCCTCCCCCCAGGTCACTCTTCTCTTTGAAAAGTAAAAGTACAAGAACCATATGGTCCTATCAATTGATGCAGAAAAAGCCTTTGATAAAATCCAACACCCTTTCCTGATTAAAGCACTCAACAAAATAGGACTAGAGGGTAATTTCTTCAACATAGTAAAAAGTATCTATGAAAACCCAAGAGCCAACATTGTTCTTAATGGAGAGA
>NW_006399807.1:11973558-11978693 GCF_000299155.1 Elephantulus edwardii | reverse complement strand
TCTCCCTCATCTGTTTCAATGCAGTATACATAATTTATCCAATTTTTCTCAGTCTCACTCCAACCCTGATGTCAGTCCCATTCTACAATAGTGGCACCATGTAGCACCTGCCATTATGTGACTGAGATATTTCACTCAGCATAATGCCTTCCAAGGTCACTCATTTTGAATAATATTGCATGAGTTCCTTGCTTGTCAATGCAGTGTAGTATTCCATTGTGTGAATATACCAGAGCTTTTCTATCCATTTGTTTCTTGATGGGCACTTAGGTTATTTCCAACTCTTTGCTGTTGTGAACAAAGCTGCAATAAACATGGGTGTGCATATATCTGCCTGGGTGGCAGTTATGGTTTCTTTAGGATATATTCTCAGTAGTGGAATTGCTGGGTCAAATGGTAATTCTATTTGCAACTTTATGAGAGAGCACCATACAGCCTTCCATAGTGGTTACACTATTTTACACTCCCACCAACAGGTTCCAGTTTCTCTGCCATCTTGTCAGCATTTGTTGTTTGCTGCTCTGTTAAATTTTGCTATTCTTACTGGGGTGAGATAATACCTCATAGTTGTTTTGATTTGCATCTCTCTTACAGCTCGGGATTTTGAACATTTCTTCATGTATTTGTTGGACATTTGAATGTCTTCTTTTGTGAAGTGTCTGTTTATATCTTGTGCCCATTTTTCAGTTGGATTATTTACCTTTATCTTGTGGTGGTGCTTGAGTACTTTATAAATTCTAGTTATACGTCCCTTATCTGACATGTTATTACCAAATATTTTTTTCCCCAATCTGTGGCTTTCCTTTTTTACTCTGTTGGAGAAGTTTTTAGATGTGTTTAGGGATTTGATTCTTAGAAGGTCCCGTTCATCTGTTTTATTCTTTCCTGGTTGTAGATTTTTCAGGATGCTTGAAAGACTGTTTATGTTGCGGATTAGGACTTCTAGAGTTCTTCCAAGCTTTTCTCTAATGAAATTTATAGTCCTTTGATTTGGTTTTTGTGTACAGAGTAAGGTGTGAATCTTGCTTGAGTTTTCTACAGATAGTTTTCCAATTTTGCCAACACCAGTTGTTTAAAAGGCCGTCATTTCTCCACTTAACTGATTTCATCTCTTTGTCAAAGGTCAATTGATCTTAGGTAGATGGGCTGATTTCTGGATTTTCTGTTCTATTCCATTGATCTATGTGTCTGTCATTATAAGCCATGATATTTTCAATGGCTTCCTATGCATTTGAAAGTTGGACAATGAATAAGGAAGACAGGTAATCAATGCTTTTTCTGGTGTTGGAGAAGAGTATTGAACATAGACTCTCAAAAGAACAAATAAATCTATCTTGGAGGAAGTACAATCAAGTTTTTCTTTAGAGGTAACGATTGTGAAACTTCATCTCACATATTTTGGACATGTTGTCAACAAGATATCAAGCCTTACAAAACCAGATCATGTTAGGAAAGGTGGAGGATCAGAGAAAGAGGAAAACTCTCAACAAAATAAGTTGACCCAGTGACTACAACAATGGGCTTGAGCAGAGTGGAGATTGTGGAGACGGTATAGGATATGGAAAGGTTTTGAGGTGTTTCTGGGGTTGCTGTCAGTCTTTCTCAACTTGATGACCCCTAAGAACAAACCCAATAATATTAGTGTTTTTTCTAGTGTGACTATTGTTGCTGTTGTTAGGTGCCATTGAGCCCAATATGACTCATCGTGATGTTATGAACAAAAGATCTGAACCCCATTCTGTCCGGCATCATCCCTCACCCTTTCTGACCATTGCAGCAGTCACCATGTCAATCCACCTGGTTGAGGGTCGGTCTCCCTCTCCTTTGCCGACCCTCCACCCTTCCCAACATCATGTCCTTCTCCAAGGAATAGCACCTCGTAGCAACAAAGTATATGAGATGAAGCCTCATCATTTTTATCTCCAAAGAGCACTCCAGATGCACCTTCTGCAAGATATAGTTATTTGTTTTCTTGGCCATCCATGGGATGTTCAGTGCTCTTCTCCACCACCACAGCTCAAAGATGTCAGTTCTTTTTCTGTCATCCTTATTCACTGTCCAGTTCTCAGATGTATAGTCAGTAATAAGTAATAAGACTATGGTCTAAATCAGATGCATCTTCGTCCTCAAACTGACATTGTTATCCCTCAATAATTTGGAGAAGTCCCTAACTGTAGATTTTCCCAGTGCAATGCATCTCCTTATTTCCTTAATGTTTATATCAAGAGTGTTAGTTGTGAATCCAAGCAGGATGAAGCTTTTGTTTGTTTAAGGTTTTTTTTTAAAATTAATTTCAACGAACATCTACAGAGGTTTTGGATTTCCATTTATTCATTGTTGCACTTTTCTCCCTGCCCAAAGATGAAGCTTTTGACAGTTATAATCTCCTCTCTATCCATCATGACACTGCCTATCAGTCCAGTGGTAAAAATCTTTGAATTCTTAACATTGAGGTGCAATCCATAACAAACTAGTCTGCTTAATTTTTTGTTTTAGTGGGTTTTTTGGTAGATTTTTTTGGCTTATTTTTAAAATAACTTGTGATATTTTTTTTCCCTCTTCTCAAATCGTAGGCCCCATTTTCTAATTGAGGACTGACTTTTTTCTCTGCTCCTTTCTGGAAAAGGGCCATGCACAGCTGACACAATGGGTCATAGGAGAAGGCTATCTGCTTGAAGTAATACCTCACTGTCTGGCAGGAACCTGCATCAGAAAACAGTCCTCCTAACAAAAAAAACCAACACCAAAAAAGAAAACAGTCCTCCTGAAAGTTCACTTTCCTGCTCCTTCTGCCCGCAGCCAACCTGTGTTGGCACCTAGAAGCCTCATTCTTTTAGACAGTGGACAGAGGAGGAACCCGTACTTTGGTTACCAGGCCATTGAAAACTCCCAGCTGTTTTCACAGGTGAGTTTTCTGTGTAATTTAAGGTTATAGTTCCATGACTCATTTGCTTCCAGGCTCTTGTGAAAGGAAATAGCCTTCTGTGGTTTAGAGCTCGAAACATGCCTCAACTCTCTCTGGAGAGATACAGTCAGAAGAGGAAGATAGTGCAACACGTGGACTGTCTTTAGTGTTCATCACTGAGGAATCCGAATGTCAGCTTGCACTCATCAAGGGTGGAGAGTCCAACAGCTGGGACCGGGCCAGCTGCAGTGAGGAGGTGGAGAAATCAGAGGTGACTCAGCCCTTCTGAGTCTACCAAGGTAGAGAGACCTGACATTTCAGCCCCCACAGTCTTACCAGATTCCAGAGAGAATGAATGGGAAGGATACCGGCCAACCTAAAGTTAACTGAAAGAATAATGAGTGATCTATGAAATAGCAACTTGGTCATTTAGTTTTATGTTTAATACAAGGAAAACTTAAAAGTCCTGTTTTTAAGCTCAAACAATTCCTTTACTAGTATTGTTTGTTTTGTTTTTTTTTTTTTTTTTTCAAGAATAGACTGTAAGATCCTTATTGGAATCATCAATGAGCTTGTGAATTTTATTTGTGTTCATTCATGAAAGGAAAAAAAAAGTATTCTCCAGATGGAGACACTGGTGAATTTTATAACAGGGACTAAAATAAAGGCCTAATATTACCATTTTAGTTTTGACATTTATCTGAATCAGGATGTATTCACTATCAAATCATGTAACCTGGTGTTATCGGAAGATTTTGTTTTCTTTGCATGGATGAAGCCACCAATAGTGTAATACTGCTTATACTAAAGATTGGCATTGTATATTATGTGTTGTACTGCTAACATACAAGTTAGTTAGTGGTTCAAATCCACCAGATGCTCCAGATAGGTAGGTCCCCCCTCCCACACAACATGAAGATCTGCTTAGGAACTTGATAAAGATTTCTTTGTGTTGGAATTGACTTTATGTCAGTGGGTTTATGGATGTTCATTCCACATGAAAAATGGCTTCAAACAGTCTGAAATGAAAGTTTTTATAATAACCTTTTCTATTCAATCAGATTACAGCACTAAGTGAGCAAGATCTTTGTCTTAAAATGATTTGGTTTCCCTTCATATAAAGGGCAGCTAATGGATGTGAATCCTATGCCTTAGGATTGGTAGAGCAGTTTCTTAGCACTGGACCACCAGAGATCCCGAATAACAGCAGAGGGGAGAGCAGCCTGTAAACCTCTCTAATGATCTGTGATTGCCCATGTATTTCCGATCAGTAAAACAGGCTTCTCTTTACATCCTCTTTTCAGCTTGTTTGAAACAGATGCCAACAGGTACTTATTCCAGGAGGGTTTTTTTTTTGTTTTTTTTTTTTGTTGTTGTTGCTTTGTTCTGCTGAGCATTCAGTACTGCATATAAGGAATAAAGTAGGGGGTTTTTTTTGTTTGTTTTTTTTTTTAAATAAAACCATCAGCTGCCCCGTCCCCCACATGCCCCATTAGCTGCATCCCAAACTGAAACCAAAGCCATGGCTGTGGAGTTGATTCTGATTTACGGCAACCCTCTAGAGCAGAGTCGAACTGTTGTTCCATTGGGTATCTCAGGCTGTAAACCTTTACAGAGCAGACCACCTCCTCTGTCTCTTGTGGATTTGAACTACCTGGCATTTCAGTTAGTCCAGTGTTTAATCCACTGCACCACTAGTGTTCTTATAGCCACACCGGGATTTCAATAATGAAATGTTGCCAGGATGAGGCAATATGTGACTTGAGGAGTTGATAGACTAAGACTTAACTCAGACTGGCCACCAAGTTAAGTGTCCAGTCCTGTGATTCCCCCTGTATGCCCCTTGCAATTATCCTCATACTCCAGGAAGAAGCTTGAGGAGAGGAGGACCTCAGATAGGACCAAAACCAGTACCTTCATGTTTGCCCAGAGCCCGAATTCAGAGGGGAGTCCATGGGGTGGAGAGAACAGCTCCATTCTGATCCTTGGAGGAGGCGGGAACTGGAAAAGGGACTGGAGTGCAGGTGTGAGCCTCCCACCTGTGTCACCCACCAGGTGTTTATCTCTGTGGATGAACTGGAGCACCCAGGACCCCAGGACCCTGAAGGTTCAGGGCTCAAGACCAAGCAGGAGCCGGGAGCAGGGATCCCTGGCACTGCTGTTAGGGACCTCTCCAAAGTACCGAAGAGCAATGGTGTCTCTCTGGAGATTAAGGTGTGTCTGATACAGG
>NW_006399807.1:11967739-11972983 GCF_000299155.1 Elephantulus edwardii | reverse complement strand
CCAAAAGAACAAAGACGTCCATCTCAGAGAAATGGTGGCCAGGATAGCTTCCTCTTCTGACTGTAGCTCTCCTTTGAGGCCAGAATCATGAAACTTGGTCTCACCTACTTTAGATAGGCATGTTGGTGGGAGAGGTCAAGACTTTGCAAAAAAACATCATGCTGGAAAAGGTGGAGAGTCCAAGAAAGGAAGAGCCTCACTCAAATGGATTGACACAGTGACTATAGCAGTGTACATATCCTAGACAGTGAGGACGGACAAGATTCAGATTTATTATTTATAGGGTTTCTAGATGTCATAGCTGACTCAATGGCACCTAAAAACAACAACGTGTAAAATTTGCATGTGGAAGTTGGACAATGTGTAAGAAAAATCAAATAAGAATTTATGCCTTTGAATCGTAGTGTTGGTGACTAATATGCAATATTGCATGAACTGCCAAACAATCAATCAAACAAACAAACAAACAAACAAACCTGTCTTGGAAGAGATGCTGATAAAATGCTCCTTAGAAGCAAGGATTGTAACAACAATATGTATGAAAAATATCGATCTGTAGTTTTCTTTCTTGATAATGTCTTTGCCTGGTGTTGGTATTAGATTTATTCATTGCTTCATAGAATGACAAAAAAAAAAAAAAAAGAAGCAAGGATTGTGAAACTTCATCTCACATAATTTAGACATATTTACATATTATTGGGAGCCAGTTTCTGGAAAAAGACATCATGCTCTGAAAAACAGAGGGTACGCGAAGGAGAGAAAGACTTAAGAAGGTGGGTTAACACAGTGGACCACCACAGAGAACTTAAACACAGAGCATGAATTGTGAGGATGTAACAGGATGAGGTGGAGTTTTGTTTTTGTACATTGGGTCACTGTGAGTTTGAGTTGATGTGACAACACATATAAAATTCCTATGATCTCACTCATTCTCTACTTAGAGAGACAATGAAACCAATATTCTTTGGGGTAGAAACTGTTAGTTATTGACGCGAGAACTAGATTCCCATCACTAACTTGCTATCAGAACTCAGATTGTTGACTACCTTCCACTGTGGGGTTATGCCATTTTTGAGAACTTGTCCTAATTCGCGAAAGGAAAAGAGAAGTGTGAATCTTCCTAAGTGCAGGCCGGTTTTGGTGGTCTCCTCCTGTCAAGTGATTGATTACATCTGATTGTACTCATTCTGGTCCATGAGGCCTAGAGGTAAGTCTGATGGGCGTTCCTGCTTGATAACATGTACAAAGTATGTGGCATGTCCTCTCATCATCCTAACATCTAGGAACATTCTAGCGGAACTTCTTCTAAGACTAATTTGTTCTTCTGGAAATCCATAGAATAGTCAATATTCTCCATCGACACTGTAGTTTAAAGGCATCAATCCGTCTTCAATATCCCTTATTCATTTTTGTCCATGCACATGAGGTGATTGAAAGTATCATGACTGGGGGCATTTAAACCTTCATCTTCAAAGTAACATCTTTCTTTTTTAACCCTTTAAAAAAGTTCTCTGCAGCAGATTCACTCAATGCAGAACATCATCCGATTTCTTCACTGTTTCCATGGATATTGAGTATAAATCCAAGTAAAATTAAATCCTTGGCATCACTACTTTCTTCGATTATCTTACGGTTGCTTATTGGCACAGTTATGAGGATTCTTGTCTTCTTTATGTTGAGGTATAACCCAGAATGAAGGTTGTAGGATTTACTCTTCATCAGTAAGTACTTCAGATCCCCCTCACTTTCAGCAAGCAAAGTTGTATCATCCGCAGATTACAAGCTGTTCATAAATTTTCCTCTAATCTTGGTGCTGCACTCTTAATACAGTCCAGTTTCTTAGATGATTTGCTCAGCATACAGACTGAATTGTTGTTATGTGCCGTCGAGTCACTTGTGACTCATAGTGACCCTATGTACAACAGCCCTAAACTCTGCTCTGTCCTGTGCCAATCACACTGTCTCTGACACTCCCATGCTGATTTCCCTAGTCACTGAATCAATCCACCTCATAGAGGGCCTTCCCCTCCTGCTCTGTCCCTCCACCCTACCAAGTGTGATGTCCCTCTCCAAGAACTGGTTCTTCCTTACAACATGTCCAAAGTATGTTAGACGGAGCCTTAGAATCCTTGCCTCCAAGGAGCTGCAGGTTTAACCCTTTCCAGGATGAATCTGTTTGTTTTCTTGGCAATCCATGATACCCTCAATATTCTTCTCCAGGACCTCAGCTCAAAGGCATGAATTCTCCTTCTATCCTCCTTAGTCATTGTCCAACTCTCTGATGCATAACAAGTGATAGCAAAGACCATGGCCTGTATCAGACACACCTTAGTCTCTAGAGAGACACCATTGCTCTTCAGTACTTTGGAGAAGTCCCTAACAGCAGACTTTCCCATTGCAATACATCTTTTAATTTCCTGGCTACTGGTGCCAAGAGTGTTAACTATGGATCCAAGCAAATTAAAGCTGTGAACAATCTCAGTCTCTTCACCATCCATCCTTATGCTGCCAATTGGTCCAGTGGTGAGAATCTTTGTCTTCTTGACATTGAGATTCAATCCATATTGGAAGCTGCAGTCCTTGACCCTCTGCAGCAAGCGCTTCAGGTCCTCCTCAGTTTCAGCAAGCAGGGTTGTGTCATCTACATAACGCAGATTATGGATTAGTACTGTGTAAAAGTTGCAATTTATTTCTCCAAAATTTGAGAGGTCAAAGGGAATAATCCATTCCATTTTCTTAGAGCTGTGGGACTCCAGCATCTGGCCCTCATATATCTTTTTGTTGTTATTGCTGTTGTTGTTATTGTTGTGTACCATTGAATTGGAACTAACCCATCCAGCAGTATTTTGGAAGCAGTTAATCTCATGGGAAGAGATTGCCCATCCTTCTTCCATGGAGCAGCTGGTGGATTTGAACCATGTGTCTTTGGGATTGCAGGGCAGCTTCTTGCCACTAGTCCACCACAGCTCCACATATCCTTTTACTATACTTACTATATAAAGCACCCACCTTCCTTGATTTTAAATTGTGCAGTAAATCTCTCTTTGCTGAATGACTGACTCTTGGTCTATATACAGGTTTCATATGAGTAAAATTAAATGTTTGCGATTTTCTGTTCTTTGAAATGTTATCCATAATTTGTTAAGACCTACATAATTGAATGCTTTTGAATAGTCAGCAAAACGCAAATAACTTCTTTCTGGTGTTCCATACTTTCAGCCAAGATGTACATCATGAATGACATTCCTTCATCCAAGTCCTCTTCTGAACCCAGGTTCAATTTCTAGCAGTTCACTGTTGAGGTCCAGCTACAGTGTATCATGCTACAAATAGGGATAGATGTGAAAAAATGATGATCTTTAGGCAGAGGAGATAACAAATGAACTGCTAGTCCACTGACCAAACAGTGGGCATCACACTAGCACTACTTGAAACCACAGAGCATCTGTGATGTCTCTCCCGGACAACTGTGACTGATACAAGTGAAAACCAGGGGAAGGTGATCCTTGTACAGGCTCAGCCATTCCATGACCACATACACTGTGCTGAGCTGAGCTGCGCTGAGGCTTGCTGAGGACATTTGGTTCGTGGACACCTGGAGTGAGAATCCCATGGAAAATTACAAATGAACCAGGGGGTAAATCTCCTTTGTTATGCAATCTAACTTAGGCCATTAACAACAGTTAGTGAGTGCCAGGAAAGCTGCTTTACATCCTACTCTGGGCTCAACCTCCCAGGGACCTGCAGGTGGAGTAGGAAGTGTGGAGAAGGCTGTGCCTTGACTGGATTAGTTTCTCTGCCTACATGTTCCAATAAATTCCTTCTGCTAGGCAGGTCCTCAGCCCTCTATCAGAAATGAGACAACCCATTGCCAGCCTTACCCTGGTATATTACCTACATTTGATACATGTTTGGCAATCTACTATGAATATAGATGGTGCTCAAAAATGAGGGGATTCTTTTGGTTGTAAGGACTTATTTTTTTTTTACCTGAAACTGGACTTCTGAATTCAATCTGGCACAGAATTCCCTATTCTCTGTCTTCTCTTTATTCCTCATGCATTTCATATTTGATTCTGCTGCTAACAACCAACCAGCTGTTTCTTCTTCAAGCTCTTTATCTGTAAACTTAGATGTTTCTAATATGCTCTTATTAGGAGAAAACACTCCTTAACTTTCAGGAAGGATGTGAAAGGGGCAAATAGGAACTTCTGAGAAAAAGGATTAAAACTCTATTAAAGCGATTTCTCATTCATTCACTTAACAAATGTTCCTGAAGCTCAACTTTGTGTTTGGCTCTGTTCTGGGCATTAGAGAAACACTCAGGAGAAAATACGTACAGTCTCTGTTTTAGGAGTTCAGTCAACTAAGAGAAAGGGAATGCACAAAAAAAAATGCAATGACAAATTAAAAATAACTGCTAGTGAGTCAAAACAACGACATAAAAATTGGATTCTATGAAAATTAAAGGAGAGTTTTCACTCCACCTAATGTCCTCAAGGGTCACCTGTTTTGTATAATATTTTAGGAGTTTCTTGTTTTTCAATGCTGTATAGTATTCCATTGTGTGAATACTACAACTTCTCTATCCATTAATTTGTTGATGGGCAATTGTGTTGATTCCATCTCTGCTATTAAGAACAATGCAGCAATAAACATAAGTGTTTATTGCTCAGCATATGCTGAGTGAAATCATCACAAAAGAACAAATTCTGCATAATGCTACTGTTATAAAACAGGACTGGAGGCAAACTAAGAATGAACACTGCATTAAAACAGATGAGGGAAAGAACTATTTAAAAAGAATATTATTTGCATGACAATAGCCCAGAATAAGAGGTTCATAGCAAAGTGGACTGGGAGACAGACAGGGGTGGGAGGAGTGGGGGGTGGGGGGACTACACGGACATGACAGAGGAAATTGTGCAACAATGAAGCAACTTTTTAAAGAAAAGTGAATTGGTGGGGTGGATAATGAGGAAAATGTGCATCAATGAATGAATGGAACTCCAAGTTTTCGGTACACTTTTGTTAAAGTATTAATAATAATAAAAGAAGAAAATGAAAGGAGAGGGGGTAAATGTATTGTTGTGATCAGGGAAAATGGTTACATTTAAATGAAGATCTAGGGACTTGGTAATCAGCCATGAGAAGAATAGGTAAAAAAATCTTTCCAGGCAGAACGTAAGCAGAGAGAGGTACATTCAAAGAGCTAGGATAACATCCATACACATACAAAGAAGA
>NW_006399807.1:11959086-11966979 GCF_000299155.1 Elephantulus edwardii | reverse complement strand
ACAATGATTTATTCATTGCAAACACCTTTTATAAGAAACATAAATTCAGGCTATGCACATGGATTTCACCTGATGGTATGCACAGGAATCAGATCAATTACATCTGTGGAAGGAATCTGTAGAGAAGTTCAAAATGAACAGTGAAAACTAGGCCAGGTGCTGATTGCAGAACAGACCATCGCGGAAGAGGAAGACCCTGGATGAGATGGATTAATATAGTAACTAGGGCAATGGGGGTAGGTGTGTCATAGTCAGTTAGACTGGCTCAGGACAGGGCAGGCTTAAGAGCTGCTGTACATAGAATTGCTATGAATCACAGGTGACTTGATAACATATAATAACAACAACTGCTGGATTCTATTGTCCAGGGTGTTATTAAAGATTTTTGCATCTATGTTCATGAGAGATATTTTGCCTTTAATTTTCTGTTTTGATGATATGTTTACTTGACTTTGGCATCAGGGATATATTTGCTTCATAGACTGAGTCTATTAGTATTCCATCTTTTTCTATTTTCTGAAATTCTTCATGTAGAATTGGTGAGAGCTCTTTCTGAATGTTTGATAGAATTCACTAGAAAAACCATCTGGCCCAGGGCTTCTTTTATTTGGAAGTTTTATGACCCATTCAATTACTTCTTTTGTACTGGGTCTGTTCAGGTGTTTTGCTTCAGCCTGTGTCAGTCTGGGTAGGTTGTGAGTTTCTAAATATTCGTCCATTTCCTCTAGGTTTTTATGTCTGTTTGAGTGTAATTTTTCATAATATTCTGCTGTTAATATTTTTATTTCATTTGGCTCTATTGTGACATTGCCTGTTTCATCTCTTATTTGGTTATCTGCATCTTTTCTTTCTTTTCCATTGTTAGCTTTGCTGATTGTCAAATTTATGACCTTTTCAAAGAACCAACTCTGGGTCTGGTTAATAGTTTCAATTGTTTTTCTGTTTTCTATTGCATTTATTACGGCCCTAATTTTTATAGAGGATCAAGGACTGCAGCGTTGAATGTGGAGTGAAGCTCAACATCAAGGAAACAAAGATTCTCAGTGGGGCCAATTGGCAGCATCATGATGGATGGTGAAGAGACTGAGATAGTTAACAGTTTTAGTTTGCTTGACTCCACAGCCAACATTCTTGTTTCCAGCAGCCAGGAAATCAAGAGACAAATTGCATTGGGAAAGTCAGCTATGTGGGACATCTCAAGAGTACTGAAGAGCAATGAAGTCAGACTAGAGACTAAGGTGCACCTGATCCGAGTATAGTCTTCCCAATTATGTATGTGCTATGCATCAGAGAGTTGGACAGTGAATAGGGATGATAGAAAGAGAATAGATACCTTTGAGCTGTGGAGCTGAAAAAGAGTGTTCAATATATCATGGACTGCTAGGAGAACAAACAGGTTTGTCCTGGAGAGGGTGAAGCCGGAATGTTCCTTGGAGTCAAGTATTCTGAAGCTTCGTCTGGCATACTTTGGGCATGTTGCAAGGCGAGATCAGTCCTTAGAGAGGGTCATCATGTTTGGGAGAGTGGAGGGATGGCACAGGAGAGGAAGACCCTCAATGAGATGGATCAATTCTGTGATTGGGATGGTGGGAATGAGTGTGTCAGAGATGGCAAGGTTGGCACAGGAGAGAGCAGTGTTTAGGGCTCTTGTACATAGGGTGGCTATGAGTCGCAAGTGACTTGATGGCACACAACAACAACAACAACAACAACAACACAATATTCTTGGTTAAAAGTTGTGTTCTTCACCATCTTCTTGCTTGCATGGTTTCTGCTGAGAAATTGACGCCAAACGTTATTTGCTCTCCTTATAAGTTACTCTTTATTTTCCCCTAGCTGCTTTCAGAATTCTCTGTCTTTGATTCTGGTAAATCTGACTGTGATATGTGTTGGTGTTTTGTCTTTTGAAGTCCATCCTATATAGAGTTTATTTAGCTTCTTGTATATATATTCTCTCATTCTTCATTATGTCTGGAAAGTTTTCTTCAAGTAATTCTTCCACAACCTTCTCAGTGTCTTTTCTTGTTCTTGTTCCAGGGTTTCAATTAGGTGCATACTTTTCTTTTTGATGGTGTCCCACGTTATTCTTAGGCTTTCTTCACTTCTCTTCCTTTTTGATCCTGCTTTTTCCTCTAGTAGATCAGTGCTGAGAGCTCTCTCTTCTATTTCACTGATTCTGAGTTCTCTTTTCAGTTCTGCTCATCTCCCCCTCCAGCATGTTGACAGCTTCTGAGTCTATGGTCTTAATATTCTGATTGCAGTCTCTTGTTTTATTTATTTATTTTTAGGATTTCTAATATCCCATTTGTTTTTTCTGTGTTGTCTTGAATTGTTTTTCTAAGTGCCTCTTGGCTTTTGCAATCTTTTGAGTTTTTCTTTTAGTCACTGACAATATTCAATTTTTCTTCTGAATTGATGTCAGAGAGTTCTACAAAACTTTCTGGCTTCAGGAAATCAATTGATTCTTGTTTTGGTCACTTTTATGGAATGAAATTTTGTTTTGGTTTTGTGTAGATGTGATGTAGTCTGTTTTTTCCATGTCATTACAATGATAGGTTTTGGTGGTTTTCAATTGTTTTGTTGGTTTTTTTTTTTTTTTTTACTTTTACCTGGAATCTAACAGGTCCTTCCTTGGTCTGTGTACCTTGGTTGCGAAGCTCACTGTTCCAGAAGAGGAGAGGATAGCTCACCCTGCCTGAATTTCTCTCAGGTTCCTGGGCTTGCAGAATATAGCTGAGTGTAGGAACTAGATTCTGCAAGGTACCAGGCACTGTCCAATCCCTAAAGCAGAAGCACAAGTGATGGGGGCATTTCTGAGACTGGAGGTAGTCTGAGAGTTGGACTGGGCTGGAAAAGAAGTGGTTGCACACTGAGCTTTGGTCAGGTTCATCTGTTAAGAGTCTATTTTATCAGAGATTAATATTGCTACTCCTGCTTTTTTCCTGGATGCCATTTGCTTGGTGTATTTTTTCCAACTCTTTTATTTTTAGTCTTTCTTTATCTTCACTTTTCAGATGTGTCTCTTGTAGACAGCATATTGATGGGTTTTGTTTTTTATGCAATCTGCTACTCTTTTTCTCTTCCCTGGTGCATTTAAACCATTCACATTCAGTGTAATTATTGAGAAGTAAGGTTTTGTTACTATCATTTTGTTGCATTCTTTTTGGTGGTGTTGCTGGTCACTTTGATCCATCCTACTTTCCCTGTTGTCTCTGTAAGAAGGACTTCACTTTAGAACTTCCCTCAGTATTTACTGCAATAGTAGTCTTGTTTTCATAAACTCCTTCAGTTTCTGCTTTTCTGAGACTATCTTGATCTCTTCATCATATTTGATGGACAGTTTTGCTGAGTATAATATTTTTGGTTAAAATTTGGGTTCTTTGAGGTTTTGATATATTTTTTTCCACTGTCTCCTTGCTTGCATGGTTTCTGCTGAGAAATTGGCACTTAATCTTATTTGCTCTTCCTTATAGGTTGCTCTCTGTTTTTCCCTAATAGCTTTCAGAATTCTCTCCTTAATCCTTGGTTCTGATTCAGCTTCTTGCATATATTTTTTCTCATTTTTCATGATACCTGGAAAGTTTTCTCCCAGTAACTCTTCCACAACTCTCTTTGGGCCTTTTTTTGCTTCTTCTTGTTTTGGGATTCCAGCGATGCACATATTGTTCCTCTTGATGGTGTCCCACATTATTCTTTGTTTTTTTCTTTTTCCTTCCCTTCTTACTCTACTTCCTCCAGCACCCCCCCTCCCAGATCCATGCTGAGAACTCTATTTTCTATTTTACTGTTTTTGTGTTCCCTGTCTTCAACTCTGCTTTTATGTCTCTCCAACATGATGACAGCATCCGGGACACTGGTCTTCATATTCTGTATTGCAGTTGCTAGTTTATTCAGAGTTTCTAATGCCTTGGTTGTTTTATCTGCATTGTCTTTGTTGTTTTTATAAGTTCCTGCTACCTTTTGCTTACAGAATCCTGTAATTCTTTAAGCTTATCTTTCACCCATTGAAAATATTCAAACATTATTCTTTTGAATTCTGTGTCAGAAAATTTCGTCAGACTTTCTGGCTTCAGGAAATCCCATGATTCTGTGTTTTAATCACGTGTGTGTGTGTGTGTGTGTGTGTGTGTGTGTGTGTGTGTGAGTGTGTGTGTGTGTGTGTCATTTTGCTTTGGTTTTGTGTAGTGTGTGAGGTAGCCTGCTTCTTCCTTGTCATTGCTGTGGTAGAGTTTTTGAGGTCTGGGGACCTTGGCTCAAGAGCTAACTGCTCCAGAGGAGAGAAGGGCAGCTCACCATGACTGAATTTTTCTCTGATTCTTTGACTCAAGGGGACATTTGCTTCAATTGGAGAGCTTGTACACTACTAGGGAAGGGTAGGACAAGTCACCCTGTCTGTAGTTCTTCCTTTCTAGTTCTGTGACAAAGTTATCTGGTACTGAGGCAGGGGGGGCAACTGCTTCTCTTCCTTTCTCTCCAATCCTCCAACTAATTCCTCTGGAGTGGATGGTTTGTGGTTTTCTGGCTGCAGCTCTGTCTCCTGAAGTCTGTTGTCTTCCTTCCTTAGTCTGTGGAATGGTACAGCCAGATTCCCTGAATCTTTTCATGACTATCTGATAGTTTAAGAGCAATAATTTTGTTCTAGATCTGTATAAATGTAGGTGCTGATTGCTGGAGCCTTCAAGTTAATGTGCATTGCTGGCAAAGTAATGTGCATGGCTGGCTACCCAAGTAAAAGCAATATCTTGGCAGGATCCTAAATGTTGTTGTAATAGCGCTCTGGGGCCCAAGGACTGCATGTCCAATGGCCCAAAGTGTAGTGGGATCCTAAAGGGTCAGCCCCACCACCTCTGGCTGTGAGCAGAGCTGAGGGTACCAGAACAGTGGTTGGGAGTCAAAGATGGACTTCACCTGTAAGTATATTTTGTTGATTAGTTTCCTTTCTGCAAAAAGACTTTAACAGTCATTTAGGAGTGAAGTTCTGGTTGGAATTATTTTGACGTTTTTGGTTGTGAGTCCTATCCCTTTGAGCTTCCTCTAGTGATATAGGCAGAGTCTGACTGAATACCTATTTATTGAAGATTCACGCCATGCTGTGGTAGATGTTGTGGAGTCTACAGAGATGTACAAATGATCCTTGTCTTCAAGGATTTTAAAATATATTGTATTAAGGATATCAGGAAAGTTACTTCAGAACAATCCCATAATAATCAAGAGTCAAAATGTGTGTAAGCAGGGTTTATAGCTTCTTGTATTTTGGGTTTCTAATTGACATGTCACTATTAGAATTGAAAAGAATTCTCATAACTTAGTCTGTAGCAAGCTGCACTGCCAACCCAAACACTTTGCATATCTGGCAATTTCAATCCATCAACAGCTCTGAGGAAGAAAGACAGGTAATTTCCTTCTGTGAGATTTATAGCCCAGGAAACCAACCAAGAAGTTGGATATCCAAATTCACCCAGGGTCATGAAGAAAGGCCTAATGACCTATTTCTGAAAAATTAGCAATTGAAAGCCATAGGGAGCACAATTCTACTCTGACACACATGGAGTTGCCATAAATTGTAGTGGATAACAACTTAAAAAATGTTATGTATTAATATACTTGATGAGTTCTAGTGGCCTAATGATAAAGAACTGTGCTCCCAAACCAAAGGCAGACTGAATCCATCAACTGCTCCATTGGCAACCTCCTCCCATGTAACTTACTACCTCTGAAAGTCCACTGGTGGGTCAGCTCTCAGTTGGTTCTGACTCAGTGGCTCGCAGCAACAATAACAAATATCATAAAGAGCTTGAGCTCCTAGAGGAAGAATCCTTAGACTTGGGAGGCATTCTGGCAGTGCTATATTTGTGTTAGGGAATGTGGCCAGGATCAAAGGTCTTTTCCCTTTTTATAACTTCTTGTTGTTAGGTACCATAAGTTATCTTGGACTTACAGGAAGGAAGCCTGAGTGAAGGAGTAGAGTTGCCCCATCGGGCTTCTTAGGCTGTGATCTTTAGAGGAGAAGACTGCAAGTTCTCTTCCCTTCAGAGCTGCTTGATGAAGTAAAATCACCAATCTTCCAATTCACAGCCTTGTTGTTGTTGTGTATTGTTGAATTGACTATGACTCCTAGTGACCCTATGATCCATGGCTCTGAACCATGCTCTATTGTAAACCAATCTCACCAACTCTGACACACATGACACAGTCACTGTGTCAAACCATCTCCTGTAAGATCTTCCTCTCTTGCACTGACTTTCTATATGATATTCTTCTTCAAGGCCTGACCCCTTCTGACAAAATGCCGAAAGTATGTGAGATGGGGTTTCTAAATCCTTGCCTCAAAGGAACAAATTGGTTACACTCTCTCCAGGACAGGCCTATATGTTCTCTTGGCAAGTCTATGGTATGTTCAATACTCTGTTCCAGCACCAAAAAGTATCAATTCTTCTTCTGTCATCCTTATTCATTGTCTAGGTCTCAGATGCATAGCAAGCGATTGATTGTGCCTGGATCAGGTACACCTTAGTCTTTGGAATGACATTATTGCTCTTTAGTACTCTATAGAGGCCTCTGACAGTAGCTTGTACCAATGCAACATATCTTTTGATTTGCTGACTGTTGGTGCCAAGGGTGTTGATTATGTATCTGAGTAAGATGACATTATTAACAACCTCAGTATTTTCTTCATCTGCCAGAATTGGCAGCCTAGTGATTAGTTATTACACCCCCAGGCTTCCTTTTATAGTTTAAGACTACAATGTTTGTAGATATCTGTTATAGACTAGCAGTTCAGGCTCTTTTAAACTGGGCCATTTAATGTTCTTTTCACATTTCCTCTCTTTAATGTCCTGAAACTTATTTTGCTGTCTACTCAGATGAGATGCCTCACAAGAAAGACCTGATGGCTGGTTTCTGAAAAGTCAGTCACAGACAATCCTGCAGAGCCCACACAGTCCTGCTCTGACATCATGGAGCTGCCATGAGTCACAGTTGACTTGATAGCAATTTTTTAAAAAGAAATGAAATTGTGAGAAGATTATTTGATGAGACTGATCTGAACTGGAACTGAGAGGCTTTGTGAAAACAGGGCCAACACACAAGGGTCCATTTCTGCTTTTGCTCCTCTACTTTCTCACCTTAGGCAAGCGCTTTCCCTCTCTGCACATCAGCTTACTCGTCTGTGTAATGAGACATATCACACCTATAAGAGTAGATGAGCTGTGAAGTCCAGCTTTCTTGGTCTTTGCTCTGATCGCAATTGCCTCTGGCCCTGAGGTGTATTTATCTCCCATAACCACCCAGTGGGGAGACCTATCCACAAGCCCCTCTTTGGAATGGATCAGGTTTAAGTTGACCTTGGCTCATTCTTGTCTTTCAAATTAACATAACTTTTGTTTTCAAATTTGCCTAGAATCCTGATGGGCTTGCCTGATGAATTGTTGCATGAATTAGATGATTAAAAGCCAAAAAGTATAGAAGCTCTTTCAGTGCAGGGACAAAAGCCCACTTGACATTTATTTTTCCCCCCATTAATCATTTCCATTTTCCCTTGGGTCTGCCTGTAACAGTAAATGAAAGAAGACGAAGAGGGAAGTGCTGAGTTATGCATTCTGCTGGTTGTGTCCTTTACAGCCATTAGCCACACTCTGCCTTGCTAACACACCCCCTGCCTATCAGTTTGCTGTACTGTGGTGGCTTGAACGTTATTGAGATGCTCGAAGTTATGCTACTGGTACTTTAAATAGTAGCAGGAACACCCAAGGTGGACAGGTTTCAGTAGAAATTCCAGATTAAAACAGGCTAGGAAGAAAGGCTAAAGCTGAGGAAAATTAAACCAAATCCAAGGCAACCAAAATATGACTGTGAGTCTATCCCACCTGAATTTCAGAACCATCTCAGGAACAG
>NW_006399807.1:11945620-11955284 GCF_000299155.1 Elephantulus edwardii | reverse complement strand
ATTGATTCAGTGACTGGGATAATTGGGATGGGAGTGTCAGAGACAGTGCAATTGGCAAGGGACAGAGCGGAGTTTAGGGCTGTTGTACGTAGGGTCGCTGTGATTCGCAAGCGACTAGATGACAGCACATAACAATAGACAAACAACAGGAAGAAAGGTCTTCCAATCTAATTCTGAAATGTAAAACATCATCCCCGCCCCACCCCACCCCTGCCTATTGCCATCAATTAGATTCTGACTCATGACCACCCTTTATTGGGTTTCTGAGATTGTAAATCTTGAAGAAGAGTGCCTTCTGTTTCTTGTATGGAGCAGCTGGTGGATTCAAACTCGTGGTCTTTTGATTGGCAGCAAAACATGTAACACACTACACCACCAGTTATTCTAACCTTGGGCTACTTGAGTCTTCTCAACCGGGACAGCGGCTCTCAATGAAGAAGTCTTCAGTACAACTCCAGATTTGGCCAGTGACTGAGAACTCATAAGAGATCTCAAGTCAGAGTAACTCAGCTGACTCACAGAAACCAATTAAAAATCAAAACCACTGTTGTTGAGTCAATTTTAATTCATCATGGCCCTCCACTAGGTTCTTAAGTATATTTTTCTGAATGAGAAAGGATTGTCTCAACTTTCCCGCTCAGAATTGCTGGTGGGTTTGAACTGTCAACCATTGAGTTAGCAGTCTGACAAGTAGCGCACTATGCCAAGAGGTTACCCACAGAAACCATGGAAGCTAGTAAATGGTTATTGCTGTCTTACATGTCTAACACTTAGCGTGATTCATTACATTTGAATAGAAAACAAAATATACATGGTAGCACATATATGGAGTCCCTGTTGCTGTTGAGTAGTTTGAGTTAGAACAGACCTATAGCTGATACTCCAGTGTGTTTCCAGGGGCAGTTCTTTTGCACTAGAACAGACTGCCCATATTTCTCTCACAGAGCAGCTGGTAGATTTGAACCTCATGCCTTTGGGATTGTAGTGTAGCTTCTCACCACTAGGATACCCGTGCTCCCCTATGGGGCACAAATAGTTTAGCCCTACTGTTGCCTACTAGCCAAAGGGTCAGAGGTTCAAACCCACCTAGGTATGCCTTATAAGTAAAGCCTTGAAAACCTCTTCTGAAAGATCACTGCCTTAAAAATTATGGAGGAGTTCTTCTACTCTGCATACATGGAGACACGAGGAGTCAAAATCAACAGAAAGACAACTAACAGCAACAACATGTTAACTAATAACAGTTTGTAAAGAGTATTATTATTATTTTAAATGTTTAGAGAAAACTCTTAGTTTTGTAAAGGAAAAACCCTATGGCTTATGTTGTTGCTGTTAGGTGCTGTTGAGTTGATTTCAGCACTCAATGTGACTGATCAGAATTGCCCCTTGAGAGTATTCTTGGCTGTAGTCCTTGGGGAAGCCAACCATCAAGCCTTTCTTCTTGATGAGGAGGCTCGAAACAACAACCTTTTGGTGAGCAGCCAGGCCCTGAACTTGTGTGTAACACAAGGGCTCCGTGAGGTTCAAATAAGTAGGGGGGCGGAAAAAAACCCAACACACCTCCATTGAATTATTCCAACTCATATTCATCTTCCTTTGAGGGTCTGAGGCTGTAAATCTTTACTAGAAGAGACTTTTCCCACAGAGTGGCTGGTGGATTGAAAGCGCTGACTTTTGGTTAGTAACACTTCATGCTACCAGGGCTCCTTGAAGTTCAGATAGAGCTTGTAAAACACACTCGGGGTACCAGTCAGAAGGTACAAAGCTGGGATTCAAACCTATGTCCGTGTGACTCCCGAGCCCGTGTTGTCTCCACTAGACCACAGGAGTTTAAGAAAATGGGTAAAAGTACTGCTTTTGGGGTTTTTCCCCCTGTATCTGCTCCCACAGCCTCTCAATACTAAATACACGATCACCTTGTTTTTGAAAAACCACTACTTTCTAAAATGTTCTCAGCTCTTTGTGGGTAACTGACAAAACCAGCAGCGCTTGAATGAAATTTACCATTAGTGCCTTGTAGCCCTTTCGGAACAGAGGTATGCTGACATGAAGCTGCAGAGCAGGGCGGCCAATTAGAAGGGTCATTCATAGTTGCAGAGGGTCCGTGTTGCCCGGAGAGGACTGGAAAAGGCTGTGGAGCTCTGAGCTCAAGGCAGGCGAGGGAGAGCCATCTGGTGTGTGGTGAGAAATGGCGAAAGAAGGCAGAACAAACAAGGCAGAGGAGTGGGAGAACAGCTGAGAAGGAAATGAGAAGTGGCACAATGTAACAGAAGTTCCAAAGAGCAATGAGAGAAAGTCACCAAAAGGCCGGAAGAATCATCCTGACAGACAAACAACAAAGGGTCCTTCTGCTAAGGAGGGGACCCAATTGGGGTAACATTTGCTCTAACAGGATGTACGTGCCTGTGGCTTTCTTTTCAGTGACTATATTAGTTTTCTGTGGCTACTGTAGACATCACCACAAACCTGATGACTGAAAATGATAGACATTTGGTTTTCTCCCAATTATGGTGTCTAGCAGTCTGAAATTAAGGTTCAGCAGAACCATGCTCACTCAGAAGGTGTGAGGGCAAGAGCCCTCCTGGTCTCATCCAGCCTCAGATGGCTTCTGCGATACTTGGCATTCCTTGGCTTGTGGAGTCTTCGTTTCAATTTTGGCCTCTGTCAGCACATGATCTTCTTCCCTGTGTGTTTCACGGTCTCTAAATCTCCCTCTTCTCAGAGGGCTGTCAGTCATTGGGTTTGAAGTCCATCCTAATGCAGCACGACCTAATTAACTTGCTTCCTTCTGCAGAGACTACTCTCAAGTAAGATTACATTCACAGATACAGAGCATTGTTGTTAGGTGCTGTGGAGTCAACTCCTATTTGTAGCAACTCTGTGAACCTTGGTCAGAGCCTTGCCCTCTCCTGTGTCATCCTCAAGATCTTCACGTTCAAGTCTGATGTTACATTCAGCTCAGGGACTTCCTCCTTGTCTCTCATCCTCCAGCTCTCCTCGCATGATATCTTTTGCTGGGCTGGCAGATAAACTGTCCCAGACCAGTTTCTTTTCTATTTCCCAGAGCAAGCATCTTTGTGTTATTGTATTTGTATATGTGCTTGGTTTATGGTTTATGTTTATGTTTGTGGGTACAGCACTTATCTGGCAGCTAGCTGTGTTGGGGTTTAATTTGCATGTGAATGCTTATTTTATAGCTTGCTTCTGTGTGTGACTGCTTGTTTATAATTTGCTTATGGGTACAACCTTTATCTACTTTTTACAATGATCCTGGAAAGTATGCCACAAGCATTCAAATACTAGCAAGGTTACCCATGGTGGACAGGTTTCAGCCAAGTTTCCAGGCTAGGACTAAGAAGTAGGATTTTTCACCTACTTCTGAAATAACAGGTCTTTAAAAACCCTGTGGGTAACAGAGGAATAGAGGGTTGGGACTTCATCTTATTTTTTTTAGGGATATGCAACTCAATTTGCAGCACTCTCTTAATCTCCAAGCCACTGTGCTTCTAAAATGTGTATAAAAACATCCCTGAGACACAGTGTCCATTCATTCAGGTTTAACATCCATCAAACACCTAGTACATTCCAGGCTGCACGCAAGTTTAATACAATGATGGACAAGTTTAATACAATAATGGACAAGTTTAATACAATAATGGGGCAAGTTCGATACAATGATGGGGCAAGTTTAATACAAATAGAACAACATAGTTTCTGTCTTGGAAGAACTTGAGGCCTGGAGAGGAATAATATTCATTGTGATCTAGAGTTACTGGCTGTATATAATTTACATAAATTATCTCATTTCTTATTGACAATAATGTTATTTTTAAAAGTATTACTACCTGTATAAGGGAGCTCTGGTGGACTGGTGACAAGAAACTGGCTGCATTACTGAAGGCACACAGTTCGAGGCCACCAGCTGCTCCACAGGAGAAGGATGGGAAATCTCCTCCCGTGTGATTAACTGCATCTGTGGGTCAGTTCCAACTCCACAGTACACAACAACCTATATAAGAAACTGAGATCAAACTATATGCTTAAGAGTTCTAGACAGCAAGTAGGTCCTAGGTTTTAACCTGGTTAAACGAATTCTTTTTATTTTCTCATTTAACTTTTTATTGTGATCTGAATGAAAGTATACAGGACAAAATTGTTTCCCTTCAGCATTTCACACACACACACACGTTATGATTACATTCTCCACATTGTTACAGTGATGTGATCTAATTCTAAAGCCGAGGGTCTTTCCTCTATAGGCACTGCCCCTCCTGCTTCTGGATACATGATTACATTTGTATGTACAGGTTTAATGGAACCATACAGAAGATTTGGAGGTTGCAAAGGAGGATATGTTTGCGTTTTAGGAGAAGCCTAGAGATGGAGATGGAACAGTTTTGCATGAGAAAGTTTTTCGTTCTGGGCTGTGAAGGATGAAGAGGAGTTTGTAAGATATGATAAAAGAATTGCTTTTAAATAGTCTTTCTAGCCACAGCCCTGTAACTCCTAGGAAATGTTCGGATTGTTAGTGTTATTAGGACTCATTGAGTTGGTTCATGACTCCCAGTGGCCTGATGTGTAAAAGACTGAAACATTGCTTGATCCTGGGTCATCTTGATAAGCATTGCTCTGTTTGGGCCCATTGTAGTCACTGGGGTAATCTATCTCAGTGAAACTCCTATTCTTTTTATTGACCTCTCTGAGATTAAACAATTAAGATGCTTGTGTCCACCAAAGGATTTGATAGCTTGCAATGTAATAAGGTATATGACATGCTCTTTGGGGTGGGTCTGTCCAGATAAGATATATGGAGCCTTAATGAGGGGAGTGCCCAGTTTTTTCATATTTTTTCTATTTTTTCATATAGTAGGCTTAGAAGAGACTCAGTCTCAGGGGAACAGAGGGATTTGACTACCACCAAGAAGAATAGGCAGGAACTGAGCATGTCATTAGGATATGGAGTCCCTGTGCTAGAAATATTCTAGACTCAGGAGTCAGAGTTGTGACATTGGGTTGGCAAGAAGCAGAGGAGAGAAATGGCTGCAACACAGGAATCAGAACCAGGATGCCAAAGAAACCAGTGTGACAAAGTGGAATGCCTGTAGGATTTCTGGCAGAGGAGGGTACTTCTGGGTGCTTGTCAGTGGAGCTAGAGAACTTTGTAAGATTTGTCAACATTGGTACCTTTGCCCAAGGCTGGCCCAAGGGGCTAGGCTGCAGAGGTCATGGAGAAGCCTCTGTTTGGGGATGTCTGAGAAGAGGTTCTCTTGATCAAAGAACTATATCCTGAGTTTTTCCTAATGCTAAATTGCCACCTGTTGCTTCCCTAACAAACTCCATAATGATGAGAATGGTCTGTGAATTCTGTGTGTCATTGCAACAAATCATGTGGGAGGGACGAGTGGTGCCAACATTGGTAAAAATTGGAGAGAGGAGGCACATGTTACCTCCCCCCTCATAAGAATCAGCCTTGTGTTGGTTCCATAGGGGTTGACTCGTCCAACCTCCTGAAGATAGAGGAGATTAGAGATAGTGCTTTTTTACTGCTGACAATTAAAAAACAGGAAAGAAAAGAAAACCAAGCAAGTTTTCATTAGCTGATTCTGACTTCTGGTGATTCCATTTGTGCAGGGTAAAACGGGTCAGTTTGGTAGTTTGAACCAAGCTCTGGTGGCTTAATGATAAGAAGCTGCACTGCAATCCCAAAGGCACACAGTCTGAATGCACCAGCTGCTCTGTGGGAGAAGGATGGGCACTCTCCTCCCATGCTTCTGAAAACCTGCTGGAGAATCAGCTATGAGTTGGTTCCAATTTGAAAGTACACAATAACATTAGTCACTCCATAGGAGAAAGATTTGTGAGCAGCTCCTATAACTGTTGTTGTTGTTGTTATGTGCCATCGAGTCACTTGCGACTCATAGCAACCCTATGTACAACAGCCCTAAACTCTGCTCTATCCTGTACCAATCGCACTGCCTCTGACACTCCCATCCCGATTATCCCAGTCACCGAATCAATCCATCTCATAGAGGGTCTTCCCCTCCTGCGCTGTCCCTCCACCCTCCCAAGCATGATGTCCCTCTTCAAGAATCAGTCCCTGGAAACCCCTATGGAGAAGTTCTACTCTGTCACATGGGTACTGTCAGAGGAAAATGAACTTGAAGGCACTCAACAATCACAGTGTATCTTGTTAAAGAAGGTGCGTCACACTAGAGCAATGAGTAACACTGAGATTTTTAAGCTAGAGAGTTATTTTATTAGGTATTTATTAGACTTTTTAGAAAAGGTCACCTTAATGGTAGCTCCTTGAAGTATTGTTATGACTAAAGTTGTTGTGTGCTGCAGAGTCAGAACCAACTTATAAAACCCTCCAGCTGAATCTCAACATTCCCACTATGGTGTACAAGCTTCTCCCTTTTCCCTGCTGATAAACTGTTGTCTCTTCCAGGAGTCTGTGCTGTGTATCCAGTTGTCCCAGCCAGAAACCATGGGCTGGGCAGAGGTAGATTCATACTTAACTGAATTTAAGCTTCAAGGCACCCCACTTCCACAGTCCCTTCCAGATCTTCTATACCATTTTTTTTTTTTTTGGTAGTTTTATACTCAGGAGTTTTGATGAGTGAACTAACTCATACACATAAGAATAAATACTGTATAATACGATTATCATAAAAAACAGAAAGATAACCAGTGAGATGTGTATGGATGTACAAAGAGGGAAGGGAAGGGTGCAGGAGGGCTGAGGATGAGCAGGGGAGGAAATCGCAGGGTTGAAGTATTTGGTGGGTGGATGGAAGTGGTGGGAGGAAAATACACATGAATGAAACATAATAATAAAAGTTTTCCTAATCTCTTAGTTGTACTATGGTCTCTTAAACGTACTCTAATCTGCCTATTTTCTCACTGATTCTGCATGAAAGTTTTCTCTGCTTTGCTCTTTGCCCTTGGATCTGCTAATTAATCTCATTATCCCTATGCTCAAATTCTAGCTATGGTTTTCACGGAGAGTAAAAAGTTAATGTCCTTAAACATCCAACAAACTTCTGCTCAGTCTCTTCTGTCATCTTCCTCCCATTTCGTCTTCCTCCACTTCTTCCCTACCTATAATTTCTTTCTGGTGGCCTGGTGGTAAGAAACTGCACTGCAATCCCAAAGTCATGAGGTGAGAATCCACCAGGTAGATATTCTGCAGGAGGATACTCTGTGATTTACTTCCTCTAAAAACTCATTGGAGGGTCAGCTACGGGTTGGTTCTGACTTGATGGTACACAACAATAACAACAACTACAATCTGATTATTAGGTGGTTCCATAGGAGAAAGATGGACAATCACCTCCCTTAAATAACTGTCTCTAAAAACTCACTGGTGAGTCACCTATGGTTCCAACTAAACAGTGAATAATAACAACAACAATCATCCAATTATCTAGTCTGAGTCTTTAAATGTCATCTACATTTCCATTTTACTTCATATTAAGATGGAATTTTCCCCCTGAAACTATAGTCCTGAGACAACCATTAAACCTTGGACTAAAAATATCCCGCGGAATTCTTTTAAAACAATGCCGTAGTCTAGCCTAACTAGTAAAGAATGTCTGCCTTAAATATTATGGGTGTTTTGTTGTTGTTGGTAGGTATTCTTGAGTGGAGTAGGATCCATAGTGACTCTATGAACAATAGATCTGACTCTATCCTATCTGTGTCATCCTCACACTTCCCGACACAAAAGAGCCCATTACAGAACACATTGTATCAGTTCTCATATTTGACGATCTTCCTCTCTTTTCCCCTCTGCCTTTCCAAGGAAGAGCCTCTCCTAGTAATATGGCTGAAGTATGTGAGGTGAAACTTTATCAGCTTTTTCCTCCAAGTAGCACTCTGGCTGCAGTTTCCCCAAGATTTACTTGTTTGTTCTTTTGGCCACACATGGAATGTTCAGTACTCTTCTCCAACACCTCAGTTCAAAGATATCAATTCTGTCATCCTTATTCATTGTCTAGCTCTCACATATATAGCAAGTGATTGGAAAGACCATGGCCTGAATTGGACACATCTTTGTCCTCAAATTTACATCATTACTCCTTAATAATTTGGAGAGATCCTTGATTGCAGACTCTCCTAGTATGTCTCCTGATTTCCTGACTGCTGATACCAAGGGTGTGTGTGGATTGTGGATCTAAGTAAGATGAAGTTATTGACAGTTTCAATATTTTCTCCATCTATCATGATGTTGCCTATTGGTTCGGTGCTTAGAAATTTTGTTTTTTGATGTTGAGATTCAGTCCATATTGATTGCTGTATACTTTAATCTTCTTCAACAAGTGCTTTAAGTCTTCCTCACTTTGAGGAAGCAAAGTTGTGTCATCTACGTAATCTGCAGGTTGTTGATGAGTTTTCCTCCCATCTTGACATCACATTCTTCTTCATGAAGTTCAGCTTCTCGAATAATTTGCACAGCATAGAGATTGCATAGGTATGGAAAAAGAATATAACTATGACACACCCCCTTCTTAATTTTAAACCATGCTTTTTTGGCACAACAGATTCTTGGTCTAAGTCTAGGTTTCACATGAGCACAATTAAGTGTTTTGGGATTCCCATATAATTTATTATGATCCACATAATCAAATGCCTTTGAAGAGTCAATAAAGAATAATTAGACATTCTTCTGGTATTCTTTGCTCTCAGCCAAATTCCATCTCTTATCAGCAATGATTTCTCTGTTGTCACCCCCTCTTCTAAAACCAGCTTGAACTTCTGGAAGTTCTTTATGTACTGTTCTGTTTTTGAATAATCCTCAGCAATATTTTGCTTACATGTGATATTAATGATATTGTTTGATAATTTCCACAGTCCACAGTCTCTTCCAATCAGTCAACGAGGTAGCTTTTCTCCAAATTTCCTGGCATAATCTGGTGAGTACAGCCAGGATTGCGTTCTCTTATTTAAAACAGGTTAATTGGTATCCCATTGATTTGTGGGGGCTTATTTTTTTTTTTTTTTTTGCCAAAGCCTTCATTGTAGCTTGAATTTCTTTCTTCATTACCATTAGCTCTTGATCATATGGTATTTCCTGAAATATTTCAGTGTCAGACAATTCTTTTTGGTACAGTGATTCTGTACCTCTGTACCTCTATCTTCTTTTGATGCTTCCTGGGTCATTTAACATATTGTCCATAGCATTCTTCAATATTTCAACTCGAGGTTTGAATTTGGTTTTTTTCCATTCTTTCAGTTTGAGAAATGGTGAGGTTCCCCCTTTTTATTCTCCAATTCTAGAAGTCTACATATTTTGTTTTTACAATTTGCTTTATCTTCTTGATCTGCCCTTTCAGTTCTTCTGTTCAGCTCTTTTACTTGAGTATCTCTTCCCTTTGATTTGGCTAGATGCTCCAGTGCAATTTTTAGTTTTGTTTCTTCTGACATCTACTTTTTTTCTTCTTCCTTTGTCTTTGTATGACCTTTTGTTATCTTTTTTTTTATTATGGTGAGAAAAATTTATATTTAGAATTAGCCAGCTGGACCCAGTTTAGATGATCGCAATTTTGTTGGCTACATTCAGAGCATCATAATCAGGAGCAAGTCGAACATAGACCTTCTTCTTTCCATCAGGCCTAATCAAAGTGTTGACCTTAGCCACATCAATGTCATAGAGCTTCTTTAA
>NW_006399807.1:11941023-11945255 GCF_000299155.1 Elephantulus edwardii | reverse complement strand
TGGTCTTTGATCATTGGTGTTCAATGCTTCAAACCTACTCCTAAGATGAGTTTTAAATTCAAGTAAGTTAAAGATCATAATTCGGTTTCCATAAACTTGTTTTAATTTTCTTCTACTTAAAAAGTTAATACTGATTTGCCCATTTGACATCTATCTATATGGAGCTCAGGGGGGGGGGTAGTTTGTAGGGAGTTGTGCTGTTAACCCAAAGACTGTGTCTCTCTGGAGGTGTGAATCAACCAGCTACTCCAAGGGAAGAAAGACAACCTCCTTAGCAACTTACAGCCTTAGGAACACAGTAGAGAGGCAGCTGAGTCAATTCTGACTATTGTTGTTGTTATGTGCCATCAAGTTGCTTGCGACTCATAGCAACCCTATGTACAACAGCCCTAAACCCTGATCTATCCTGTGCCAATTGCACTGCCTCTGACACACCCATCCCAATTTCCCCAGTCACTGAATCAATTGACCTCATAGAAAGTCTTCCCCTCTTGTGCTGTCCCTCCACCCCCTACAACATGTCCAAAGTATGTCAGACGAAGCCTCAGAATCCTTGCCTCCAAGGAGCAGCCTGCTTTAACCCTCTCCAGGATGAATCTGTTTGTTTTCTTGGCAGTCCATGGTACATTCAATACTCTTCTCCATCACCACAGCTCAAAGACACCAATTCTCCTTCTGTCCTTCCTAGTCATTGTCCAACTCTCTGATGCATAACAGGTGACTGCAAAGACTATAGCCTGTATCAGACTCACCTTAGTCTCCAGAGTGACCATTGCTCTTCAGTACCCTGGAGAGGTCCCTAACAGCGGACTTTCCCATGGCAATCCGCCTTTTAATTTCCTGGCTACTGGTACCAAGAGTGTTGACTGTGGAGCCAAGCAAACTAAAGCTGTGTACAATCTCAATCTCTTCACCATCCATCCTGATGCTGCCAATTGGTCCAGTGGTGAGAATATTTTCTTCTTGACATTGAGCCTCAATCCATACTGAAGGCAGTAGTCCTTGACCCTCTGCCACAAGCATTTCAGGTCCTCCTCGGTTTCAGCAAGCAGGATTGTGTCATCTGCATAACGCATATTGTTGATAGATCTTCCACCAATCCTGGCACCACACTTCTCCTCATAGAGCCTAGAGACTGAAATATTGAGTGAATGATATACTATCAAACTGACAACAATTATTCAACAGGAACCTTAAGGGGTAGTGAGCTAATGTTAAAAGGGTGTGGGATGGGTGAGAGAGAACAACTTAGAAAAGTAGGTGAGAATCAAGGTTGTTGTTTGTTGCTATGTGCCATCAAGTCACCTGTGACTCATAACAACCCTATGTACAACTCTAAAATGTGTCAATATCCCTGAATAGTACATATTAAAATTGTTAAATTGGTGTGTATTCTGCTTAGTATAATCTCAATAATGACAAAATACACTTTAAAAAGTAATTCTTAGCATAATACTCACAATTCCCTCCCTAGTTAGTCCCACAAGGACAAATATTGTATAAGATCATCATTGTAGAAATAGAAAGATAACTCATGTGTTTGAGGATCCAAGGTGGGGAGAGTGGAAGGATAGGGGTGAGGATGGGCAGTGGAGAGGGGAAGAGGTAATCATAGGGTTGCACAATTTGATGGATGAAGGAAGGGGTAGGGAAAGATCTGGCGTGAAAATCAATGTATACTAATTTTGTAAGTAAACCAGTTGTTGTGTTGTTGTTTAATGCCATCGAGTCATAGACGACTCATAGCGACCCTACGAATGAACAGCCTGAGCACTGTTCGTACATAGAGTTTCCAGAGGCAAGCCATTTCGGAAGTGGATGCCGCTCCTGCTTCCAGGCTTGATTTAGTCGGGAAGCTCCAGCCAACACTGTCCACCATGGGTGCCCATTACCAGTACAAAAGAAAAATTTGATTTAAAAAAAATTAAAAAGGTCAGGTGATTTCTATGTATATTTTGAGAAATGCTGATACCAGTTTTAAGAGTTCAGGCTTTAACATCGGGCAGAACTGGGCTCAAATGACTGTTATTTATTAAATTTGTGACTGTAGATAATTTACAAAAAAAAAAAAGTAATTCTGACACCCACTAAGGTGAATGCAACTCAAATCTAAGCCCTTTCCATTGATTCCTTGTATTTTATCTCTCTTTTCACATTCATCAGCAAGACATCATTCTCCAGGATATACGATGCCCCTTATTTCTATTCTCACCTCCACCACTACCACCTGTTTACAGATGTGTTCACATCTCTGCTAGGTCACTGCAGTAAAAGTTGAAAGCAGGATTTGTGTGTGTGTGTTTGTATGTCTTAGCTGTTACCTACCTCTACATAACAGCCAAATGATCATCAACAAATTTAAATAAGATGACACCAGTCACTGCTTAAAAATTCTCTTATGGCTTCATGTGATCAAGAATAAAGCACACACTCATTAGCATGGCATGCGTGGCCTTAAGTATGGGTGTAGTGATGTGGTATTTGAACCTACCGGCCCCTCCACAGGAGAATGAAGTGGCAGTCTGCTTTGAACAATTTACACTCTTGGAAACTCAAGGAACAGTTCTCTCTTCTGAGCTTACTGGGAGTCAGCAGTGATTGCAAGGCGGGGTATGTACCAGGCCCACACACACTGTCCCTGCTCTTCTCCTTGACCTAACACCTCTAGCTGATTAGGCCCCAGAGATTCTTTCCTTTGCCTCCAACAGCCACAGGTTTATTCCATCAGTACTTGCAGCTCCTTCATGCTGAAACATTGACTGCTGACTCATTTTAACATTCAGGCTTCAGGCTGGTTGTGACTTCCAGTGAGGAAATTCCCCCCGGCAGTCAGCTGACCGTAGCCAGCCGCTGTGTACTCTTCACAACCTCTGCCACTCTCTGCTTTTTATCCTTTTTCTTTTCATTCTGAATTCGTCTTCTCTACTTGGTCTCCACCCCGCCCCCCACACCCCCGCCCATTAAAGCAGCTTTGGAAAAGTAGAGAACTTTATCTAGTTTACTGCTGTATCTTTTTTTCTAAAACTGCTTGGCACTTAATGGAGCTCCACGGTTTTTATGTTGAATGAATGACTGGATACAAGGTTATGCAGCTGCTGATGTAACTGCTTTGACGGATGGTGAAAAGATCTTTCTCTACCACCAGGTCTTTTCATCTTACCATCTACTGAAACCTGAAGTTCTATATTTGAAGAAAAACAACTGATTTTGGCTTCTGTTTATGATTTGGCTGTATCTAACTAAAGCTCAGGCCAAAGGCACACATAAACTTGGATAAAACGCATGAAGCAATTTTCATTTCTTCTTTTTGGGATTCTTTATACATCTTGAGTGTGAGTATTCATGTTTTTCATCAAGTCTAGGAAAAGCTTAGGCCGTTATTTATGTATTGCCTTTCCCTGTTCTATATCTCTTCTCCTATTAGTCACAGGCTAAGCTTTTGTTTTCTCCTTTTTGTTTCTTTCTTTTTGGTGTCTCTTTGCCTCTCTGTGCTGGACATGTCCCTGAGCTCTACAGCGGCTCACGGTCCTCTCAGCTGTATTTCAGATGCTCTTTAACGTAGCTTTCAGTTCAAGAAGATATATATATATATATTTTCACTTTCAATTTCTTTGTGCAAAACTGCTTGTCTATAGTAGGGAGGTCTAGAGGCATAATCCATAGAGAGTTGCACTGCTAACCCAAAGGCCATGTCTTTTTGGTTCAAATCCACCAGCGGCTCTGAAGGGAGAAAAATAGTCAACCTCCTCCCATGCGATTGCCATCCTTCCCTCCATCCCGTGCAATTGACCTTGGAAACTTGCTGGAGGGACAGCTATGGGTCAGTTCTAACTTGGTGGCCGTGAGTTTTTGGGTCTGTAGTAACCATCTTGTTTTCTCATGTTTTAATTTTATCTTTATTTGTAGTTAAATTGTAATTTAACTAATTACATCAATTTTGGCGAGTCTAATTTAGCTGTTTCATTTTGCTCACTCTCCTTCATGGTGGCTTCTTAACATATATTCTTCACAATTTTCAGGCTTGAACTCATGTTCAACTAGACTTTATATAAGATATCTCTGGAACATATTCCTATAGTCTTTTTGGGCTGGCTTATTAGTTAGTTTATGTTGTTGATGTGTGCCTTAGAATGGGAACCAACCCACAGCTGACCCTCCGGCAGGGTTTCAGAGGCAGTTAATCCCATGGGAGGAGATTGATATAATTTTGAATTTATTGTCAATCTATTTAT
>NW_006399807.1:11939240-11940923 GCF_000299155.1 Elephantulus edwardii | reverse complement strand
TTACTTAATTATCAATCCAGAGCCATGGTATAAGAAATTCTTAGGTTGAAGTTTCTGAGACTTCATTGTATAAACACAAATCTGAAATTCAAATGTGGGAAAGTTGAAGTTTTTAGTTTTAAAATAGAGATTTTTTCCCCCAAAAAAACCAAATAGATGAGGGAGAGAACAGTTTAAAAGTGATATATGATAGCATATTGTGATTATCTAGGAATCCAGAATTAAGGTTGCATAGTGGAGTGCATTTAGGGTGTTGGGGGGAACAGGGTCGGGATCAGGTGGGGATTGTGTACCAATGAAGAAGTTTATTTTTTGTTTTTCAAAGAGAGGAGTGAACTGGGGGGAGAGGGGGTAAAGAAAAAAGTGCAACAATGAATGAATGAAAATCCAAAATCTCTGTAAATGTTCATGAAAATGAATAATAATAATAATAAAAAGGTCCTTGATAATGTATGCAAGACTTTTACGTATTCCCTTTTGCTGGTGAGCAGATTTTCTTTTTGTCTAACTACACTGAAGATAGTCTTTCTGTGTTCCAAATTTCACTGAGGGAACTGTGGTGGTCCAGTGGTAAGGAGCTGTGTTGACAACATAAAAGCAAATGGTTTGAATCCACTAGCTGCTCTGCAGGAAAAAGGTGGACAATCTCCTCCCAGATGATTTACAGCCTCTGAAAAACCTGCTGGAAGGTTACCTTTGAGTCAATTCTGACTCAATAGCACATAATAACACTTTCTTGTGTGGGTCTTAGTGGATCAGCCCACCACTTCATGAAGTCCAAAAAGGATTGTCTCTTGTTTTCATGGACACTTTAAAATGTTAATGGAAATGGCTTTTAGCCTCAGAACAATCCTCTATATCCACTGAAAGATTTCTTTATTGTCATACAGTATCTGCAATACATTTGAAAGACTGTATTTATTTTATCCAATATAATACAGTTTTACCTTGTATACTATATTTTCAGAAATGAAAGTCAAATGCTCTTATGCAATTTATGTCTTAGGTAATGCTTTAATCTTAATCTTAACCTTTTAGAGAATTTTGAAGTTTAGAAATCTTTTTCCTATCTATCATAGGAATCATTGTCTTCTTTTTATAGATAAGAAAACTGTACCCAGACTTAAGTGAATTGTCTAAACCTAATGCTATTTTTTTTCTTTTGAATATATGCTTAAAACAGACTAATGAAGTGTAATAGTGTCCTTCTATATTTGGGTTAGGTGAGCTCAGGGTCTGAAAGCTTACGTAATAGATCTGAGGCTACACATAGTCCACTACACCCAGGACTGTCAGATTTCAGATTTTTAATACTAGATTTGCCTTACTGTGAATCTTTCCTGGGCTTGGACTCAATGAAGGCAGATTCCATGACTTAGATAATGTTGTTATTGTTATGTGCCATCAAGTTGCCTGTGACTCATAACAACCAACCCTAAACTCTGTACTATACTGTGCCAATCTTACTGTCTTTGACGTGGCTACCCCCATTACCCCAGTCACTGAATTAATCTGTATCATTGAGGGTCTTTCTCTTCTGCACTGTCCCTCCAGCCTCCCAAGCATGACGTCCCTCTCAAGGACTGGTCCCTCCTTGTAACATGTCCAAAGTATGTCAGACAAAGCTTCAGAATCCTTGCCTCCAAGGAGCAGCATGGTTTAATGCTCTCTGGGACAAACCTG
>NW_006399807.1:11933900-11938989 GCF_000299155.1 Elephantulus edwardii | reverse complement strand
AAACAAATAAATATTATTCATCAGTTAGTTTGAAGTAGATGCTTCCACTTCTTCAATCTCGATTATAATGGAAAATACAGTGGCTTGGATCAGGCTCACCTTAACCTCTTCAGAGAGGCTTTTTGCTTTTCAACGCGTAAAGAGTCTTTTGTAGTATATTTGTTGAATGCCTTGATTGATTTTTGATGGCTATTTTCTTGAATGTTGATTGTTAAATCAGATAAAATAAAATCCTTGACAACTTCAATCTTTTTTGTTTGTTGTAAAGTGGCTTGTTGGTCCAGTTACATTTGTTTTCTTTATGGGGAGCTTGGTTTTTTTGTTTTGTTTTGTTTTCTTTTCTTGTTGTGTCAAGTCAGATGATTGGCATAGAAGGAGATTGTCCCTCCTTCTCCAGCAGTGTTTCTGGTAGATTCGAACTGTTTGCTTTCAGGACTGCAGCACAACTTCTTGCCACTAGGCCACCAGAGCTCCCCTACATTTATTTTCCTGCTGAGGTGTAAACTATATTAACTGTTTTAGTTTTTCACCTTCATCAGTTGCTTCAAATCGCCTTTGCTTCGACCAAGCAAGGTTGCATCCTCTGTATATCACAGGTTGCCAACGTATCTTCCTGCAATCCAGATGCCTTGTCATACTTCCATAGTACAGATTCTTGAATCATTTATTTGGCATGCATGGTGAAAGGATATAACCTTTCCTGATTTTAAACTAGAAACTATTTGCTTGTTCTGTTTGAATGACTGCCTCTTGGTCATGTGCAGGCTCCACAAGAGCACAGTTAAGTGTTCTTGAGTACCTAGTCTATACAATGCTATTAATGATTTGTCATGATCCACACAGTTAAATGCCTCTGCTCAGTAAATAAAATACAGGTAAACAGCGTTCTTATATTCTCTGCTTTCAGCCAAGATCAATTTGCTGTCAGTAATGGTATTTCTTGTTCTGTATTTCCTTTTTTACCCAGCTTGAATTTTTGCCAATGTACTGCCACAATAATTTAACATGATTTTTACTTGCTTGTGATATTGTTTGGTAATTTTTACATTATATTAAATACTTTTTCTTCCTAATGGGTTTGCATATGGCTATCTTCTAGTTGGTTGGCCAGGCAGTTTTCTTCCAAATTTCTGCCATAGATAGGTAAACACAGCATTGCACACATTTGTTGAAACATTTCAATTGATATTCCATCAATTCATGGAGGTTGGTTTTTTTTTTTGCCAGTGTCTTCAGTGTAGCTTGAACTTTTCTCTTTAATTCCATAAGTTATTGATCATATGCTAACTACTGAAATCATTGAGCATTATTATAAACCATATTGCTACAATGTTTTTCACCAAAAGCAAGCTTTTAATGTTTCTTTCACTTGTGTATAGCTACTTTTAAAAATTGTTGCAAGAAAGTATATTGAATAATTCATCTTGCAAAATCTTTCTATGTGACTTCTGAAGCCATTATTGTCACCAAAGACTTATTTTTAATGATGAAACTTTCTTTTCCAACTTATACATTGATTGCATGTTTGAACAATTTCAGACTAGAGAAGCTGGTAGAAACATTCAGTTCCTTCATCTTAGGTTTTAGTGGTTGAGCCGATATTAGTCACTTTGTATAATTTTTCAGTTTCTCACTCCCAGCAAAGAACATGGTTATTGATTAAAATTACCAATATCATTTACACTCACTAATGCCTAAGATATCTATGTTTCAAGTATTCCATTTTTGACCCCTTCCAGTTTTTCTGGATTTATGCTTCATGCATCTGTGTTCTAATTATTAATGGATGTTTATAGTAATTTCTTATCCTTTTGAATCATGTCACCTCAGCAAATGAAGGTTCTGAAAATTTTAATCCATCCATATCATTAAGATAGTCTCTACTTTGAGGAAGAAATACTTATCAGTCTTATTTTGAGTACTTCCTAACAGAAGTGCTCATCTTCCGGTACCATATCAGACAATGTTGTGATGTTTTAAGTTTTTCAATCAAGTAGATTACCATTTTTTCATGCTTAGTTTGTTTTAGTGTGGAAACTGCACTGAGAACTGTCCACCATGAGAGTGATGTTGCTGCTGTTTGAGTTATCAGTGGCATAACCTCCAGCATCAGAGCAACATGTAAGACACCACAGTACAACAAACTGACAACTGAGTGCTGGAAAAAAGCTTGTCAATCTACATGATTGAAATCAGAGAAGAATTAATCCTTCTCAGAGGTACATATAGACCTACCACCACCACATTTTAATTTTACTTTTTAAAATTTCTATTATTTTTTTTGTGTGTGGACCATCAAATCAGATCTGATTGGTATAGGAAGAGATTGTCCCTCCTTCTCCAGCAAATTATCTAGTGTATTTGAACCGTGCACTTCTGGTATTGCAGTGCAGCTTCTTGCCACTAGGCTACCAGAGCTCACCCACCACATTTTAATATTTAAATCAATTTAAATCAAAAAACATAAACAAATGCAAAGAAATAAAACCCCTTGCCTTCTACAAATATATGTACTTACCTTCTAAACAAGTTCTTGACTTTTTTTTTTCATTTCTGTTTTCCATTATTCATAATCACATAACTATGTGAGCCTGGGTTCTTGGAAACCTGTATTTCTAATACATAAAAAGAAATTATCTGAACACTGAACCTGCTATTCTGCACCTGTGCTCTTTAATTCAGTGCAACATTCCAAATTTGTCAGTCTCAATGAAGTAGCATAGTGTCCACCTGCCAAAAACCGAAGTAGGAAATTTGAAACGTGGAAAGGTATCCTTCCTTCCAATAGGTCACTTTTATTCTCGCGGAGAATGAATCTTTCTTCTCTACAAATCTGGATACTTCCATCTAAAAGTTCTGAGATGCCTGCATCACTGATGCTGTCAGTTGCCTCCGACTCCTAACTACCATATGTAGCACAGAAATATCCCTGCCTCATCCTGCACCAGCCTCACAATCTCTGCCATGCTCATGTCCATTGTTGTACTGTGTCCATCCATCTGGTTGAGGCTTTTCCTTTTTTTATAACCTTTCACTTTTCTAAGCATCTTTAACTGGAACTGGGCCCTCCTGTCAATAGGGCCAAAGATATATGAGATGCAGCCTGACCTTCCTCAATTCCAAGGAGCACTCTGGCTGCATTTTCTCCAAGACATACTCTCCAACATCACAATTCAAAGGCATCAATTCTTCTTCAGTCTTTCTTATTCATTGTCCAACTTTCAAAAGCACAGAGAACAGTTTAAAATACCGTGGCTAGGATCAGGCACCCCTTAGTCTTTCAAATGATATCCTTGATTGTGAGCACTTTAAAGAAGCCTTGCAGCAGATTTGCCAAAGGAAACATATCTTTTGATTTATTGACTATTGCTACTGTGGGGATGTAGATTATGGACTTAAGGAAAGTTAATGTTATATTATTAGGTTCTCCCTCATATTGTTTTAAAGAATTATTTACATTGATATTATGTTTTGGAAATATGAGCAATATTGTGGAGAATATCATGGCATTTTTATTTAGGCACATTAATACCAATAGGCTTACAGGATAAATTCCTATGATGAAATCTCTAGGTTAAAAGACACGCACATCACATGTTTTGGTAGCTATTATCCAATTATATGAGAGTGACTGTCTTGGCACACCCTCACTAGTGAGTCTCATAAATATTTAGACAGACTTTATTTTGTTTACCTGTATTAGATTTAGTGGTGCATTTATATATATACTTCCTTATTTTCTTCTATAGAGAAGACATTTTAAGCATTGCAACATTGACCACATTTTGTTTATCCATGTCTCAATTTTCTCATCTGGAATAATGGGACTAAGAATGCTGTTATAGTCTCAGAACAATGGGACTAAGAATACCTACTCATAAATCAGTTGTAAGGATTCAATGTAGCTCAATAACTGAGCCCAGGGCTTGACAATAACCAAGAAGTAACAGGGAGGAGCGCTATGTACATACAGCACTCAATGAAGAAAAAGTGAGGATAAATCTGTTTGCCATAGTCATATTTAACGTCTAGTGAGTGACAAACTATGTCTGACGATCTTCTAAATTTTGTACATGTCAGTTCCACTCACCACAGGCCTATAGTGGGTACAGTGGTAATTCTTATTTGATTCTAATTTAAAGTTAAAAGCTCGTTAGCAAGTGGGCCAAAATTGAAATGCAGGCCGTTTGAATTTGGAGCTTGAGGTTGGGAATATTGCACCTTTTGGAAATCAGTACCTGCTCAGGCCTTGCTTAGGCAGACCAGCTTCCCTTAGAGCTGCCTTCTTGGAAAGGCTGGCCTGACCGTTCCTCCACTGGGTGGGACAGTACATTTATAAGCACCACTTGTTGTGGTTCAACAAAAACATTGTAATTAAAGGACAGGGAAAAAATAAATCAATAAGCATGTTTAATTTTTTTTAAAAATGACAAAAATCAAAACAAAGCACACACAAAAATATTCAAAGAGGATTGAGAAATTATGGTATGTTAACACAATGGAATACTAGCCAGCACACGGGAGTAATGATTTTGTAAATTATTACCTAACTTGGGAAGGACTGGAGAGCATTATGCTGACTGAACTCAGTCCTACAAGGACAAATATTATATAAAACCATTTTTGTAGAATGAGTATAAGGATCCAAGGGGGAGGAGGAGGGTGGAAGTAGAGGGATGATGATGTGTAAGGGGAGGAGGGGATAAATCATGGTTGTGCATTTTCATGGGTGGGGGGAGTGAGGGAAACTCAAAGAATCTGTTCTGGAAAACAATGTGAATTTTAAAAATAAACTTGTACAATAATAATAAAGTTTAAAAATATTCAAAGGCTGATTTTATACACATGTAGTGTTAAGCTACCCAATAAACAAAGTAAGTATTGTTGCTGTTGTTGTCTCATAGCGACCCTATGTACAATGGAGCCTCAGAATCCTTGCCTCCAAGGAGCCACCTGGTTTAACCCTTTCCAGTATGAAACTGTTTGTTTTCTTGGCAGTCCATGGTACTCTCAATACTCTTCTCCAGCACCACAGCTCAAAGGCATCAATTCTCCTTCTATCCTCCTTGGTCATTGGTCTCTGATACAT
>NW_006399807.1:11927663-11933202 GCF_000299155.1 Elephantulus edwardii | reverse complement strand
TCCATCTAACATCAGCAACAATATCCCTAGTACCACGACCCCTTCTAAACCCAGCCTGGACTTCTGGCAGTTCTAAGCTGATGTGCTGTTCCAGTCATTTTTTTGATAATCTTCAGTAGAATCTTGCTTGCATGTGAAATCAATGACACTGTTCTGTAGTTTCCA
This sequence comes from Elephantulus edwardii, assembly GCF_000299155.1. Lineage (NCBI taxonomy): Eukaryota > Metazoa > Chordata > Mammalia > Macroscelidea > Macroscelididae > Elephantulus > Elephantulus edwardii. The sequence continues at coordinate 11,933,037 of NW_006399807.1, read as the reverse complement.
CACTCAGTTGTTATTAGTTGCTGTCAAATTGACTACTACTCAAAGAGGCCCTATGAACAACAGATAGGACCGTTGTCCTATCCTGTGCCATCTTCGTCATCTCCAACTTTCTTATTACAGGTTTTTATTACAGTCGCTGTGCTGATTCATCTTGTTGAGATCTTCCTCCCTTTTGTTGACCTTCCACCTCTCTAAATATTTTCAAGTCCTTTTTCTAAGGTCTGGGCCCTCCTAACATCATGCAGAAAGTGTCTGAGACAGAGTGTAAACTTGCCTCTAATAAGTATCCTGGTTTCACTTTCTCAAGACATATTTGTTTTTCCTTTTGGAATTTCATAGTATATTGTCCCCAACATCATAACTCAAAGGCATTAATTTTTTTTTTTTTTTGGTCCTCCTTAGCCATTGTCTATCTTTCAGAGCAAGTCATTGAGAAGACCACGGCTTAGATCAGGTGAACCTTACCCTTTAAATTGACATTGCTGTTCTTTAATATTTTGAAGAAGTTCTTGACAGCAGATTTTCCCAATTAAATGCCTTTGGATTTCTTGACTGATGATACCAAAGGTGTTAATTTTCGATCCAAAGAAGATTAAATAATTGACAATTTTGATCTCTTCTCCTTTCATGATATCACCTATTGCCCTAGTGGTGAGAATTTTTGTTTCCTTGATGTAGAGATGTATAAGTAATATAGTAAATTTGACCTGTTTCTAATTTCTTAGTTCATGCTTGAAGTCTTATTTCTATTATATTGTGTAAGAATATTTTGTTTGTTGTTGTTGTTATGTGTCATCGAGTTGAATATGATTAATAGCAACCCTATGAACAAAAAGACCTGAATCCTGTTCGATAACTATTGTCATTTCCTTAAGTTCATAGAGTTACCAGAAGCAAGAATTTTTGCAACTAGGTGCCACTTCTGATTCCAAGCTTGTTTTATTCGGGAGATCCACAAAAACCACCTGAGGGCCCAAAAGCCTTTTTAAATTTGAGGCCAAATCTGGTCAGCTCAGAGCCACACCCTACTCTCAATCCCAAACCAGAAAACACACCTTTGCAGAATCCGACCATTCTGCTTACCTTCTTAGCCTGGATATAATAGCCCCAGACTGGCAGCCAAAAGGCTTTAAATAATATTAGGTTTTTAAAATATAGTGTAATTATATTCTAATTAAACGTGTTAAGTTTAAGTTACTAATCACCTGGTTTTAGAGATTAAAAGAGGATGTCTCAGAGAAATAATTTCTAACTACAATTAAATTAAGTATTGTTGTTGTTGTTGTTATGTGCCGTCGAGTCATTTGCGACTCATAGCGACCCTATGTACAACAGCCCTAAACCGTGTTCTATCCTGTGCCAATCTCATTGCCTCTGACACACCCATCCTGATTACCCCAGTCACTGAATCAATCCACCTCAAAGAGGGTCTTCCCCTCCTGCACTGTCCCTCTACTCTACCCAGCATGATGTCCCTCTCTAAAGACCTGTCTCTCCTTACAACATGTCCAAAGTATGTCAGGCGAAGCCCCAGAATCCTTACCTCCAAGGAGCAGCCTGGTTTAACCCTCTCCAGGATGAATCTGTTTGTTTTCTTGGCAGTCCATGGTACATTCAATACTCTTCTCCAGTACCACAGCTCAAAGGCGTCAATTCTCCTTCTATAAATCTTTATTGTTGTTAGGTATCACCAAGGTGGCTCTTGCTTGGTGAGACTGTGTGCTCAGTGGGATCAAACCCTGCCTGCTCCTGCACTGTGCTCACAGTCTGCTGTGCTTAAATCCATGGACACGAAGTGCTGCCCCTTTGTCAGTCTCTTATTGAGAATCTTCTAATTTTTTTATGACCTTCTGCTTTTCCAAGTATGATATCTTTTTCCAGGGACTGTTTCTTTCTGGGAACATGTTCAAAGTATATGAGATGAAGGATCCCCATTCTTGCCTCTAGGTGTTTCAGCTGTACTTCTTCTAACACAGATATCTTTGTTCTTCTTATTGGTCACAGTATGTCCAATATTTTTAATAACATCACAATTCAAAGGCTTCAGTTCTTCAGTCTTCCTTATTCACTGTCCAACTTTTACATGTGTTACTGTTTTTGTTGATTGCTGTCAAGTTGAGCACGACACATAGTGACCCTGTGAACAAAAAAACCCTGGAGCCTTTCTATAACAATTGTCATATGTTCATAGAGTTTCTAGAGGCATGTTGTTTAGGTGAATGTCACTCCTACTTCTAAACCTGTCTTAGTCTGGGAGCTCCACCAAACACTGTTCACCATGGGCAACTGTTATAGCATTTGACACCCCAATGGCACAAGGTTCAACATTACAGCAACCCGAGGTTATCTGAGTGCAGCAAATTGACAGAAAAGTGCTGTACCACTTAGAAGGATGTTCTTCCAAAATATAATAACAACTGACTTTTAAATACACAGGCCCTCCATGAGGCCTTGTTGACTCTAACTAAGAGGCTTAAATAAAAAGCAACCAATGTAATGTGTTGTTGTTATGTGCCATTTAGTCATCTGCGACCCATAACTGTAGGTCACTTTTATATGTAGTTGTTGCTGTTAAATGCCGTCAAGTCTTCATAGCGGACTTTCATATGAACTTTCTTCATTTCTTTAAGTTCATAGGGTTTCCAGAGGAAAACTATTTTGGAAGTGGATGCTGCTTCTGCTTCCAAACTTGTTTTAATTGGGGAGCTCCACCAAACACTGTCTGCCATGGGTGACCAATATCACATTTGCTACATCAGGGTCACAGTGTTCAGCATCGCAGCCACCATGTGGAGACAAATTAAAATCACCATGAATTGGGTCAGTCATACCTTATTTCCTTTTAACCCTTCCTCTTTTTTCTAATGGAAACACTCACTTTGGAAGCCTCTGAAATCATACAGGTGAAAAACAACTCATGATTCTTAGAGATTTCATTAAACTCAGGAACAATAAAGCTGGTGGTCTTTGCTGTGTACTCACTAGGCTGCAAACACTAAGCATCCTCATCTCTTGCATCCTGTCTCTGTGGAAGAGATGTCTCCTTTTTAATATTTAAGAAGCTCTGGTAGCCTGGTGTGAGGTGTTATGCTGCATTTTCAAAGGCAAACTGTTTGAATCCACCAGCTGCTCCACAGAAGGAGGGAGGATGAACAGTTTCCTTCCGTGCAATTACTGCCTCTGAAAACCTGCTGGAGGGTCAGTACGGGTTGTTTCTGACTCAGCTGCACACAACAATAGTATAATCTTAGGGTATAAACTTTCTCATCCCATCCTCACTTGGGCATGACCTCAGAAATGATCTTTTCTCTCTCCTGGATGGTTCATATCTCCTTTTCCACTGGATTTTTTGCTCTGGTTTCAAGCAGACTCACCTCCACTCCATCAGGAGTGACTTAAGGGAAAGAATTGTGCATTATTTTTATACCCCAAGTAGTGAAACTTCATCTTACGTACTTTGGGTATGTTGTCAGGACAGACCAGTCCTTGGAAAAGGACATCATGCTAGAAAAGGTGGAAGGCCAATGAAAGAGGCAGACTCAAACAAGCTGGGTTGACACAGTGATTGTGACAATGGGCTCAAGCTCATTGGAGATTGTGAGGACAGCTTGGGACAGGGCAAGTTTTAGATCTGTGGTTCATAGGGTTGATAGGGGTAGACTCCATGGTATTTAGCCACAACAACATGTAGGAGAGGAATAAATGGTTTTAGGATGAAAATAAAAAGAAAACAACTTTGATCAACTTTGCCTCTCACTCTGACTTGGTTCAGGTAAGGAAATCTTTCTCTAAGCTAGGCTATGCCGTTTTCTGAGTGCACCTGTCCCCTCATGGTGGTTGGTATGACTTGAATTAGCTCCTGTGCTAGCAAAGGGGTAGTTGCATTAGGGAAAGAGAAGATTATATTAAGGTAAGAATGTGATTGTTCTGTTGTTTAACTTATCTCCCTGAGACAGAAACAGAAAGATCATTACCACCACAGTCCATCTATGTATCTCTGTAACAATTGCATGAAATACCATGCTCTTTTACCAGTCAAGAATTGAATTTAGCTTTCTAGCACATGTATTAACATCTATTGTACCACCATTCTAGAAAAGTAATTTTTCTTAGCAAGCAGTCTTGTGAATGTCCCAAACCACTCTCTGCTGTCTACCACTTGTCTGATTAGAACTTAAGAGTTACAAATTCTCAGTATATACCAGACTCTGTTTCCTTGAAAAGTTGGTATCTTTTCTAAAGCACAGAGTATAGAATGATGGTATGAAATACAATGTTAATGAAGGAATGTGTGAAACAGAGTGTACATGTATGAAACACAACAAGAAAGCCAAGAAAAAATTTTTAAAAGATAAAAAAAGAACAAACACAGAAACAAGCCAGGAAAGAAAGACTCAGATATAAACTCTGTGTGTAGGAAGCCACCATGTGAACTGTGTTTGGTTCCCTAGAGAGAAGGAGAATAAAATGAACTCTGTATCTAATAGTTCCATCTCTCCTCAAGGCCATGCTGGTGCAGTGAGTTTTCCCTCCCCCCTCACTGCTCTCAAGCCAACAGAACTAGAGTCCTAAGTACCCTTTTGGCTCCAAAGTTATCTGGCTAAAGCCACCGTCCCAGTCAGGTCCTTGGGCATTTAAGTTGTAGAAGGGATTGTTAGAGCCATGAGAGCCCTTCCACAGGACCTGAGTTGACCAGGGGCTCCAGAGGAGCCAGATTATGAGGATTTACTGGAGTTTGTGACATGAGCATGATAAATGATGGAGAGAAAAGCACACAGTTGGGAGACACTGGAGTCTGAGAAGGATTCTGCTCCAATGATTCCCTAAACTGGTGCTTGACAGCAGTTATTCATAGCAGTGCTAATCTCATTTCTTGCTTTCTTCCTGGCCACTCCATTTTAAAACAACATCAAAGGAATGAGCAGCAAATGTCAGAGAAGATGAGCTAGAAGTCTACTATCCTAGCACACCTGATTTTATTTTTATTTTTTGTGTTCTTTTCTGAATTAATAATTTAATCTAGCCAAAAGGTGAGAGAGTTAATTGAATATAAAAAGGAGTGAAATAATTTTTTAGAGTTCCCTGTCAAGTGAAAAATGTGTTTTCATGTGAGTAGGAAAGTTCTGGAAATTTGTTGATGGATGTATGGCACTTTGTCTTTTTCGGCTTCTGTTTATTGGCATAAGTGGCACTTTCCTTTGTGATCTTGGGAAAGTCACTCTATCTCTCTATGCTTTGCTAAGTGGATAGATAATAAAACTTTGCTTTGACAGAAGTAGTGGTATAGCTTCAACATATATGTTGTTGTTGTTGTTATGTGCCGTCGAGTCGTTTGTGACTCATAGCGACCCTATGCACAATAGCCCTAAACCCT
>NW_006399807.1:11910143-11925568 GCF_000299155.1 Elephantulus edwardii | reverse complement strand
ATTCATTGATTGTACAAAATTCAATCATTCTATCTCCAGCTTCATTTCTGTCACCAAGCCCATATTTTCCAACTACTGATTCTTCTTCTTTGTTTCCAACTTTTGCGTTCCAGTCACCCATTGTTATCAATGCATCTTAATTGCATGTTTGATCTATCTCCGACTGTATGAATTGGTAGAAATCATCTATTTCTTCTTCTTTGGCTCTGGTTGTTGGTGCATATATCTGAATGACAGTGGTATTCACTGGACTTCCTTGTAAGCGTATGGATATAATCCTGTCGCTCACGATGTTGTACTTCAAGATGTATCTAGAAATAACTTTTTTAACTATGAAAGTAACCCCATGTTTCCTCATCTTTTCATCTCCGGAGTAACATATCTAGGCATGTTAATAATAATAATTAGCATGGTACCCTCTCTTTTTCTTTATAGTTGCTAATATTGTCTTCTAACTTTTCACCTAAAATTTTGTTTTCATCTACAAAAAAGTTTCAGTTATAGTAGAATGAACACTCTTAGCTTTTGTCTAGATTTATCAACTGTTAACGTTGTGCCATGTGTGTTTAATTGTTTTCTCTCGATGCACATTTGTGTCCACACAAATGCCTTGTGGTAAGCCATTAGTTTCACAGAAAATTTAATTACTGTTTCCCCAACTATCTTCACACAAGAATGTGGATATTCTTGATACTGACAACATGTCAGTATCACATTTGGGAAACCTAACATTGAAGCATGTTGTTGTTGCTGTTGTATTGTTGTTGTGTGCAACAAGTCAACTACAACTCATGTTGTTATTAAGTGCTGTCGAGTTGAGTCGTAGGCGACGCATAGTGACCCTATGAACAAAAGTCCTCGACACTTGCGTGCATGCCTTTCTTCCTTTCTCCAGGTTCATAGGGTTTCTGGAGGCAAGCTATTTACAGAGGTGGATGCCATTCCTGCTTCCAAGCTTGTTGCAACTGGGGAGTGCCACCAAACACTGTCCACCGTGGGTAACCGTTATCACATTTGACACATCACTGTCACATTGTTCAGCTTCATAGCAATCACAAGTTACTTCTGTACAGCAAGTGGACATGCCAGGGTTGTACGACCTAGAAGAATGTTTGACCAACAACAACTACAACGCATAGTGACCTTAAAATACGAGTTCTGAACCTTGCCTATATAGTATCATCTGCTATATAGTTCAAATTCAGGTGTCCCGAACAGTCTTAATATATTTTTTAATGTTTATTTTTACAATATAGAAATCAATTGAGGGTTCCTCATTACATTGGTAATCTTGTTTCTTTATTCTTTTAAAATATAGAATAATTTCTTAGACCTCCCCCTTCCAAGTATCTGATTACTTTGACTTTTGGAAGAGTTCAAGACAGATATTTTGCAACATTTTCCTCTATTTAGATTCATCTAATTGTTCCTCTACGATTAAATTTAAAGGAACCGTTTTCTGCAACAATACTGCCTGTGTCCCTTTATGCATGTCACATCAGGAGACACAAGATGACAAGCACTCCCAGTATTGATATTGGAAAGTTTCATCACTTCGTTAGTATTCATCATGATTCTCAAGTTAAGGGTAACTTTTTAAATGTTTTTTGTTAATAAGTAGTTTGTGGGTGATACTTTGATTTGCCCATTGCTTGTAGTTTCTCATCCGTCATCGTTGTTTCTAAAGCCAGTTTTATTTAAATATTCTGTTCCTAGTTCTATTTTCTTTATCTAATAATTGCGGCACTTGGAGGTTTAAATTTATTATCACTATTGTACTTGATGGCAATTAAAGATAACAACATTGTGTGTTTGGTCGTCTTTGTTCGTTCACTACTTGAATTTGGTTTACCTTAGAGAAGCTTCCCTCCAGAGAGTTTGACATTGGCTTCTGTCAGTAGAAGTGTTACCTCAGTCCTCCTCATGGCTTTTGAGTCTGACTTGGAGGTGTCAGGTCCAACTTCTCCACCTCACCTTTCTTCTAAGATTCACCGTTATCCTTGCAGAGAAGTTGTTTGAATCTTGCTACTCTCCCTGTTAAACAAAAGAACTTTTCTTTAAAAAATTTTTTTTAAATATTATTATAATTTTTAATTAATTTTAATGAAAGTTTACAGAGACATTGGATTTCCATTCATTCATTGTTGTAGAATCTTAAGAGTATTGTTCCACAGCACCTTCATAGGAACCCAAGGTGCAGGAAGATCTACCTTAGAAGAGATTTGTGACTGTGCCTTTTTTTGTCTCATGGAATAGATAACTCATTCACAGGTCACAAAGTTTTTAAAAAGAATGTTTTCAGCTTGGGCTTCAAGAAAACAGAAACCGTAGAAAATGAAAGGAGGACTTTTGACTACCCAGCCATGACACAGGAAAGTGCTCGAGAAAACGACTCAGCTGGAAAGTCAGGCCTTTCTTGTTGAAAAGATATAGTGACTCAGAGGGTAGAACCAAGAACTTAGAGGGCAAGATCAAAGCCAAAGAATAAACAACCGGCCTGAGCCCCAGTAAAAAATAGGCAATGTGTGTGCAGCTGAATTCCAGAGTTACTGTGGGCCTGTTATTTTTCCATGAGTTCTCTTGTTTTCCTCTTTTTTGAATAGTATTGTTCGTAGTAGTTATGCCCAACCATTGCATATTTGAGTACAAGCAGGGGGCACTACCTCTAGTTCATGTATGTTTAAATTATGAGACATCTGAGAAACCACACTGGAGGCATATATACACCTTTGAATCTTGTCTGGATGACATTCACAGGTGTCATGATAGGATGGAATTTTGTATTGAGGGAGTGGATGAGTATATTTTGCAGTTCGAAGGGATATGCAGTACATTGTGGCCAGAAGGCATACTGTGTCAAGTTGTATTTCCCAAACATGGCTAAACCCAATATTTTCTAATGGGATTTTGATCTCTCTCTCTCTCGTTGAAGAACAGGGTCTATATTCCTTTTCCTTAAATTTACACAGACAAATCTGCGTAAGAAATGAAATGAAGTGCTTATAGCAGCTTCCTGTCTGGTGTTGGGGGGATATTTACTCTTGCAACTTAGTCCTTTCACTTTTAAGAGGTTAAGTGAAGCAGCATGGAGAAGTCATGTGTAGAGGAGGTCCTTGTGAGTGAGCATATTCAAATCTCTACTTGTCAAATTGCCGCCAGTCTTTAAGTGTTTCCAGTTGAGGCCCCACATGCTATACTGCAGACAAACTATCTCCTATGTGCGTTTTGGAAATTCTTGACACACAGAATCTGCTAGAATAGTGATTTTATTTTTAAAACATAAGTTTAGGTTCGATTGAGTCACAGTGATAATAACTAGAAACCTGAATAGCATTTGCATCTCCCTGGGAAACCTGTGTCTCTCTGCCTCTACCTTTATGTTTGGTGTTCCTGTGGCTTTCAAAAAGAAGCCATGTTTCAAGGTATATGTGGGAGATGTTTTTACTTTTAGTAAGCTAGAAGCATGGAACAAGGTGTTCAGGAGACGAGGCAGGGTGCCAGATACTGCCTGAAGGGGAGAAAATGTTTGGAAATTTAGCACTGCTGGGAGAACCAATCTTCTTCTAAATGAAGTCTCAGGGAGCATTTATTAAACACTGTGCTAAGCACCGGGGGTGGTACAAATGGGAGGAAAGAAATGGAAAACACAAAGCATCAGCATTTCAGTTTCTCTTCCTGTGGTTAATGGATTGCTTCTCTTTATAGTTCCCACTTCAAGTTCTCAAGAAAGAATCAGAATTGTCTAGGTAATTACCAGGATCCCTCAATAGACACATTTCCCCTGATTAGCCTATGGGTTTCTTGCTCTTGGGTCAGGGATCTAACCCTGATTTAAGCGTCTGCGGTTGAGGTGATTGGAACTGAATATGGCAGCTCATTTCAAGCTGTGACTAGTCTAAATTCCCTTTAAAAGGAGATTCCAGTTGAGGCTGGCATACAACCTGTCCCTCATTCTGACCTTTCCTTAAACTCAATTTTCCATTTTTACTAAAAAGAAAATTGTTGTTGTTAAGTGTTGTCAAGTTGTAGTCAACTCATAGAGACCCTATGAACGAAAGACCTGCACACTTAAATAACTTTCATCATTTCTCCAAGTTCGTAGAGTTTCTGGAGGAAAGCTATTTCAGAAATGGATGTCACGCCTGCTTCCAAGCTTGTTTCAATCATGGAGCTCCACCAAACACTGTCCACCAAGGGTAACCATTATCACACATCAGTGTCACAGTGTTTAGCATCACAGCAACCACGAGTTACCTCTGTACAGCAAATGGACAGACCAGTGCTCAGTGCTATACCACCTAGAAGAATTACCAAAAACAATAAAACCAGGCCTGAGGGCTACAGATTAAAATCACCCACCTTGGGCCTGGTAGCATAACTTTCTAATGACTTTTAAATAGGTATGACAAATAGTATGTGAATGGTAGACATACTTAGCTACCAAACTATATGAAGAAAAAATCTTGTGTTATGGTGTTTATACTGTAAGTACTGGAAAAGGAGTAGACTCAGTGTGAATTGTAACAGTATGTTGTAATAAACTGTTCAAAATGGCTTTCCCAATTATTGGCTTTGACTTTGACCAGGTCTTGGTTTGTCATGCTGTTGTTGTTGTTAGGTGCTGTTGAGTTGAGTACAACCCATAGTGACCTCTGAGCAACAGATCTGAACCCTGTCCTGTCCTGTGCCATCCTGAAACTCTATGAAACACTTGAGATTATTGCTGTAGTCACTATGTCAATCCATCTGCTTGAGGGACTTCTTTTTAGCAGATCCTCCACCTTTTCAAGCATAAAAGATCTTCGCATATATTTCTTCTCATTTTGGCTCACTTGCAATCTGGGCTGTACCCCTAGTACTGTAAGTATCCATGTTCCTTTATAGTTCACAAGGTTTTCAGAGGCTTGCTGTTTAAGAAATGGATGAATGATTCTTCTTCCTAGACTGTCTCAATCTAAGAATTCTACTAAAACCTTCCCACCATGGGACGTTTTTCTGATATTTGACACACAAAATTGTGTCAATTTATCTTTTATTTTAATTGTGTCAATTTCTTAAATGATGGCATTCAAGCATAGCTTTAAGCATCACAGCAACCCACAAATTATCTCAGTACAGCAAACTGACAGACAACTTCTGTTCTAATAAGAACAATGATTAAACATGCATGAACACAGATACTTAATCTAGAAATTAATATGCAGCTCATTTCTGCAGTACAGCAAACTGACAAATAAGTGTACATTTAATAGGGAATCAGGCAGATGAATATTATGTTTGCTGGATCCAGTTGAAGTTTATGGCATGGTGGCAAGAAGGGCCCCTGGGTGGATGTGGAAGTGTTTTGACTAAGACTGACAACTAGCATGGTAAGGTAATATCCTGGATGTGGATATTAAGCTCACAGACATATCTCTGCTGCATCTTTGATGCTGGTATTCCATGTAAGGCCCAAGGGCCACTGATGGAGAGGCCAAAGTCACTTTGTTGGTCTAAAATAAGTGCAGCTAGCAAGGGGTAGTTTTTTAAAAAAAATATATGGCTTAGTAGGACCATGCCAATGATGTCAATGAAGTAATTAGTACTTTTTGGATTGGAACATGCAAACAAAGTATGTAGACTACTAATGATGGAATTAGATTAGTCTTGTTGTCTTGCCAGGCTTGCACTGAGCAGGAGTAAAAGAGATGAGTAACTCTGACCCAGAGATGTGAGACTAAGTGTCAAGAGGCCTGTGAGGCTGCCTGAGAAGCTATCCTGACTGAAGAATTTTATCCCATTTCCAGTCTTAATTGTAACCTGTTAACTTCTCTAAAAAACTCGATAATTATGAGTATGGTTTGTGAGTTCTATGTGGAAATTGCAATGGATTAGTGAACCCTTTGGTAGAACAGTGAGAGTGTTAGGAGTGCACAGTTGGTGTTAAAACTGATAGGAATGTTGGAGACATGTCTGATCTAATGGAAATAAGTTTTGTGTGTGGAGGTCAGACTCAGCTACCCCTATATTCGTTGTACTGTTTCCATAAGCTGTGAGGGTGAACTTTAAGACAGTGATAAGAGATATATTTTGTACCTCTTATATTTACTGGGATTTAAGTAGGCTTGAGGGAGGTGGAAGAAAAAAAAAAGAAAAAGGGGTTCAGTTTGAGAAAATCAAAGAAGTATGGTGATTTACATAAGATCAATGAAGAAGTGATTCTGTGCAGGCCAGACCAAACTGGTTGGAAACTCGTGGAAGATAGGATTAGCAAGATACAGTAGACTCAGAAAATGGAAAACTTTGAAAATCAGATTAAAGTCTTGGGAAGTTAGAGAAGAGGTGTGTACAAAAAAAGTTATTCATTCAATAAATATACTTTACTGCATCTTCAGTGAAACGGGATAATGAATAAGTGTGATAGAAGAATCAATACCTTTGGGTTGTGGTGTTGGAAAAGAACACTGAATAGATGCCCAAAGAACATATATGTCTTGGAATAGACACAAACAAGGTACTCCTTAGAGGCAAGAACGGTCAAACTTTGTATCATGTACTTTGTGTATATTGTTAGGAGGGGCCAATCCTTAAAAAGGCATCATGCTTGGAAATATGGAGTGTCAGAGAAGGAGAGGAAGACTCACAACGAGATGGGTTGACACAGTAACTGTAACAATGGTTCACGTAAAGCAGAGATGGTAAGAATGACACAGGAGAGTTCAGATCTGTTGTTTATAGGACCACTAAGAGAAGGAATCAACTCATTGTCACCTAACAACAACAACAACAGTCCAAGAAAAGTATGATTTCAGCAATGACATCTTCTTCTTGTTAGGCACTGTTGAGTCAAGTACAATTCACAGCGACCACATGAACAATGAACCTGAACCTTACTTTATCCTGTGCCATCCTCATCATCTCTGACACATGAGAGCCCATTGTTGAGGTCACTTTGTCAATTCATCTCATTGGGGGTCTCTGTCCCCTTTTCTGACCTTCCATCTTTCCAAGCATGATGTCTTTTTCTGAAGAATAGTTTCACCTAGCTACCTGCCCAAAATGTGAAAAAGGAAGCTTCATCATCTTTGCTTCCAAGGAGCACTCTGGCTATACCTTTTCCAAGATATATTGGTTTGTTCTTTTGGCAGTCCATAGGATATTTAGTACTCTTATCCAGCACCACAATTCAATGGCATCAATTCTTATTCTGTCATCCTTATTCATTGTCCTGCTCTCTGATGCATAGCAGGTGACTGAGAAGACCATGGCCTGAGGCAGGCACACCTTCGTCTTTAAACTGACATCATTGCTCTTCAGCATTTTGGAGAATATTGACATCTTACTCATGATAAAAACAGTGAGGCAAGACTGTCTGACTCCAGGTGATTTCACAAACAAGAGAATTTCACCATCATCCCAAAGCTGATTCCTATAAAATGAAGGTCAGACACACCTCCTATTTCCATTTTTTTGTCTTTTTACAAATTCCAACACCAGCATCTCTCCTTCCTTTGTATTTTAATTCTGTGTTGCTTTCAGCAATTCACTGCAATGGCTATAAAGAACTCATTATATTTACAGTTATGAGGTTTATTGGGAAAGTGACACAGTACAACTCAAGATCACTAATGACTGAAGATACACTTCTTTGGTTAGGACAGCATCTCAACTATGACTACAGGCCAGCCTCTCCTTGGCACTTAGCTTCTCAGATCTTAGCTCCTCGGGCTTTTTGGGGGGTCTCAGGTTGGTTCTTTCAGCCTTTGCCTTGTGAGGCAAGTATTACAGAATTTATTAACTCAGCTCCATCCGTTTTAAGGTACCTAATGGCAAGAAGCTGCACTACAATCCAGTCCGCAAGCCACATAGTTCTAGGCCACCAGCTGCTCCAGAGGAGAAGGATGGGCAATCTCCTTCCGTGTGATTAACTGCCTCTGAAAACTCTCCAGAGGGTCTGTTATGGGTAGGTTCTGACTCTACAGTACACAATAACAACAACAACTCCACATTAGGCCTTGACCTGGAGGAACTAAGCTGTCATGCTCTGTGGGTCAGTAAGCCTAGCTTCATCAACAAGAGTCACCTTACTTTGCCAGGTAGTCTTGCCTGAAGGTTCTCAGCTCTCTTGCTCTATGAATCTGCATACTAACTGTAACTACTTTAGCCAGGAAACTAATTGTACCATCTCATGCAAATCTTCTGATTCTGATGCTGCTGTCTCCCTGCCTTCATTTCATGCCACCTTTCTCCATCTGCAGTGTTACAGCTCTTTCTCTGTCTCTTGAGTCTAGGAGATTCTCAGCACAGGGACCCTAGACCCAAAGGATGTGCTATACTCATTCCTCTTCTTAGCAGTAGTGAGTTTCCCCCCTTTTCATGTCCTGACTGGTTTATTGCATTTTTGTTGTTTTGTTAATACTGTTGAGTCAAGTAAGACTCACAGCAACTCTATCAACAACCAATATGAACCCTGCCCGATCCTGTGCTATCCTTATTTTCTCTGACACACTTGAGCCCATTGCTGTAGCTACTGTGTCAATCCATTTAATTGAGGGTTCTTCCTCTCTTTGGCTGTACTCCCCCTTTCCAAGGATTATGTCCCTTTCCAAGGAATAACCTCTCCCAGCAATATGCAGAATGTATATGAGATGAAGCTTCATCATCCTTGTATCCAGGAAGCATTCTGGCTGCAGCTTTCCCAAGACATATCTGTTATTTGGAACTTCATAGGGTGGGATATTCAAAGTACTCTGCGTAATTGTAATGGGATGACAGAATTGACCAATCCTTTTCTTAGTGTTTTAAGTACATTAATTTCATGGTGCTACCTCATAAAAAAGGTTCATTGGACCTTATCTGCATTATTCAGTCTGGCAGATCCCCTTGGTGGGCCACAAGCACCTTATCTGGATTTCCCCACCAATCACTTGGTAGAATGACAAGGCCACAGTGAGAAAGGCTATATAAAAGTGACCCATCATACCACACTCTCTAGCATCTTTCTCTAATTATTTTTTTTCCCTTTTGGTTCCCTAATACCTGCCTTTTTAGCCTAATTCTATCTTGAGTGTTCCCAGCTCACATTTCTCCAGTATCTCTATTTTCTATCCTCTTTGCTGTCTAGTCTGACTCACAGTCACTCTAGATATAGGACAGATCAGACTGACCCCATTGGCTTTCCAAGGCTATTAAACTGTACAGAAGTAGACTGTCACATCATGGTTCTCTCAAGAAGTGGCTGGCTGATGGATTCAAGTTACTGAGTTTTTGGTTAGCAGACAAATGTGTAATCACTGTCTCACCTAAACCTTTTATCTTCTACTTTCCTCTTCGTCCTTTTATTCCCTCTTAACTTTCCAATTTCCCTCTTCATTTCTTGTTCCTGTTTTTTTGTGCTCATATTTTTGTGTCTTGTCTTTTTTCCTCCCTGGAGAAAATAGATGCCATCCTCGGTAATGAGGTAGATTCTTAGGAGGTCTGGGGAATGATACAGACAACAAGCTTTATGTGGCTTTCACCTTCTTCTCCTCCCTGCTCACATACAGCCATCACTAAAGTAGTGCTTGGGTAGTGAGGGGCTTCCAAAGACAGGATGTGATGTGAGTGGAGCTCAAGTTCTCAGAGAGTAGAGTTCTGACCAGAGAACACAGGATGCATTTGAGGAGGTCAGAGACTCCAAAGCTGGGACTGGGAGATAGGTAGAGGATGGGGTATGAGAGAAAATACTGATTTATGATACAGGAAACTATATGAGGAAGTGCTTCAGTAGCACAGGGTGACTGGCAGGGCAGGATGGTAGTCCTGTGCACACCTGTTCCCTGTGACTTGCATGTGGGTAGCTAATGGGAAATGGAGAATCAGATATACACTATTGAATAAACACTGTTCAGACATATCCATGGGTGCTTGCTTTTCCTCTCAGAAGGGATCATGTCCTTGAACTTTTTCACTTGAGTCTTTTTAAGAACACAGCCAACATGTCTAATAGTTGAGTAACTTAAGTGCACGGGAATAGGGGCTACCTCAGATGGTTGATCATATCCAGAAACCAAGGCATCAGTTTTCCAACCTAGAGTCTAATTTACTGTGCTCAACAAAACTGAATGACAGTTGAAAGTTGTCTGGTCTTTCTTTGAAAATGGCACTGAAAGTAAAGAAGGAAGGCCCTGCCCCTCTCAAAACTGAGGCCAAAACAAAGGCGTTAAAGGTCAAGAAGGCAGTCCTGAAGGGCATCCACAGCCACACTCACACACACACAATAAAGGTTTGCATGCCACCCATCTTCTGGTGGCCTAAGACACTGAGACTCTGAAGGCAGCCCAAATACCCCAGAAAGAGTGTTCCCAGGAGAAACAAGCTTGACCACTATGTCATCGTCAAGTTTCCCCTGACCAAAGTCAGCCATGAAGAAGATAGAAGATATCAGCACACTTGTGTTCATTGTGGATGTCAAGACCAACAAGCACCAAATCCAAAAAGCTGTAAGGAAGCTCCATGACACTGATATGACTAAGGTTATCACCTTGACTAGGCCTGATGGGGAGAAGAAGGCCTGTGTTCAACTTGCTTCTGACCATAATGCTTTCTTTAGATATTGCCAACAAAATTGGGATCATCTAAATTGAGTGCAGCTGGCTAATTCTTAACACAAATTTTTCTCAAACCTGCCCTCTCAAAATAAAATCCAAAAAACAAAACCAACAAACCACACTTGCCTGGTTTGTCCAATTTAGTTCAACAATCAGGTATTAAGCACTCTTACTGGAACCTGGGTGTGTGAGGTTAGCATCATTGGTCATTGTTATTGAGTTAGTCCTGAGCTCATTAGGGAACTAAAACCTGCCTGGATCTATACTCTTTCATGATAATATGCAGATCGTACAACTGTGACCCATGGAGTTTGCCCTGGCTGATTTCTGAAATTATATCATAAGGCAAAGGCCTAGTCCATTTTAGTGTGGAGGCTCTGTTGAAACCTGTTCAGTGTCATGGTAACATGCATGTCTTTACTGAAGCAAGACAGCTGCTTTATAGGGGAATTGACCATCCGCTACTCCCATGAGCACTCAGTTCATATCGCCTGTTGCTGCTTTTTTGTTATTCAAATGAGTAACCTGGTGTTTGTTTACCATGATTTTTCTTTCAAAGAAGGCAGAAAGTATGGCTTTTTAAGACCTCTTACAAGGAAGCCTTCCTATCAGAACACCTGCAAAGACATTAGAGACAATTTCTCCCTCCCCAAAGAACACAGACACCACCTTCAGTTGGCTGTGGGCTGTGTTCTTAGGAGGCCCTGAAAATATTATCACCAGTAAATGGATTGCATGTGTCTGTCACTTGCACCTGTCTGGTATGGCAAACTTTCCATCACCTGCATGAGGCAGAGCAGCAGCCTCACCCAGAATCCCTCCTGCCCTGGTATGCAGCCCCCAGCCATGCCCTGTGAGCAGTAGATTAGAATGGCTGGCCTCTTTCATCACTCTGGAGGAGCTATAAACCTGATCTCTGTATTGATTTCCTTCCTTTGCATTCTCAAGTATCTACTGAGGTTGTTAAGCTTGGAATGTCTGGGAGTTGAGACTCTCCTGCTGGCCCTGGGCAGGGAATTTCCCTTGGTCTTTGTTCCAGAAGCTACTTCTGACTTTGAGCTTGAGTTTCCTGATCCTTTTTGAGCTGTACTCAGAACTGCAGGGTGAGTCGTACACATTCCGGCTTGGCCTTCGCATACTCAGGCAGAGTTATCCTCCTCTGCCTTCCTCCACCAACACACGGTTACTCATTCCTCAGGCCTCCCCTGGAGTTTCCATCCTTGCTCGCCTTTCCTGCTCTTTCTTCTCTGCTTGAAATACTCTTGCTAACTTCCCCTTCTGTAAATATTTCGATTGAGGCCAAACTCAAGGGAAATCTCCTAGGCTTCCTGCCTGTGCCTGCTGCCCACCTTCTCTTACTTCTGTCCCTCCACCCCCTGCCTGGCCCCTCTGCTGTGACCACCCCCACACGTGCACACACCATTGTTGCTGTACTTCTCCTGTTGCATCATCATCATCAGATGTTTATTCCTACGCTTCCCCAAGGGCTCCAATGAGCTCTATAGGTTTTTTAATTGTGTCCCCAGGGACAGCTGCAAGACTTCCACACAATGGGTTGTCTGGAATGACAGCATTTTATTCTGATAGTGTTGTCCTTAACCCTTCTTCCTAACCCCAAAGAAAGTCAGCTGGAAGATGGACCTTTGGCTAATTTAATCTGCACCATCACCTTCACATGGGATCAGGTTTAAATTTTGTTTGCTGGTTGGATTCTGAGGTGACAGAGTCTCTCCCAATCAGAAGTGGTTGGTGGTGACTCACTATGCTGGATTTATCTTCCTTGTCTTTATACTTTTTTTCATTCATTCATTCATTCATTCATTCATTCATTCATTCTGTATTGATCATGTTTCTTAAAGTAGAATCTCCCTACTGATCCTTATCAAGGTATTTTATTTTGTTTATAACCCACTGAGAACAAAGTTTAATTTTTGTCTATTTATTTGCTGTTTGTCTCCTCATTAGGATACAGGTTCCCTGAAGACAGAGCTCTTATCCACCTTGTTTGCTCTGGTCCTTTCAGAACTTAGTGGTCCAGCGTTTTGGAATGAATAAATGAATAGTCAAGCACTTATTTATTGTGGTCTCTGGCTAGGGCTGAGGGAGCTCTGGTGTAGTCTGTTGAGAGTGGCACTGCTAACTAACCCAAAGGCCATGTCTCCCTAGGCTTTGAATCCATCCAGAAGAAAGATGGTCAGTTTCTTCCCATTCAGCTCATAGCCTTTGAAGCCCAATGCAAGATCAGTTCTGAGTCAACAAACTAAATGACAACAAGTGAATGAATTGGTCTTGTTAGGAGCAGACTGTACAGAAGAAACAAGACACAACTTTTCTCTGCTTAATTAGTTAGTCTACAGAGGAGGAAACAGATCATAGTTATCTTTCAGTGACTAATGCTGTTTATAGCAAAACAGATCACAGGAAAATAGGAGACTGAAGGAAGAGTGGCATCCACTTCCTAAACAACATGCCCTTGGAAACTCTATGAACTTTGAGAAACGACGATAGTTATAGAAAGGCTTCAGTCTTTTATTCATGGGGTCACTGTGAGTTGTGCTTGATTCGATGACAATCAAAAACAACAGTCCAAACGAGGGAGAACGTAATTGCTAGAGAAGTTTGACACTTGGGTTAGCCATGAAAGTAGAGAAAAGTTTGCCAGGTAAAGGGAACGCAAGGTAAATTCTAGAGTTATGATTCAACGGGTATCGAAATTCACAGAGGATGGACAAGAAGATAAAAGGAAGTGGCTGGAGTGTGTTGTGTGAAGGAGGCTGGCCTCTTGGCAGGGTGCTTGACCCTTTTCATATGGTTAGCAGCTTTATTTTCTCCTCTTGTCCAGGGTCAACAAGCAGATTTCAAGGCAAGGTAATTCTGCCTAAAAAGAGTGAATGGTTGGTGTTCTGGCAACCCCAGTTCCTGGCTCCCCATGGCCATTTCTTCCCAAACTGTTCTGGGAGGTAGAGGAGAGAAAGGTTGGAGGTGGTTCTGGCAAGTGGGCTCTGAGGTGAAACCAAAGCAGAACAGGGCTTCCTGAAGACATCGTTTCTTGGGTTGGCTGCAGCAGTTATTAGGTGAACTGTGTCAATAGGAAACTCTATTCTAGACTCATCCTTGAACCAGAGGTTGTAGAAAGCCTGCTTAGGGTACAAGAGAGGGAGAATGATAAAATACTCTATTTTACCATCTTTTCCTTTGACTCTTTCAGCACCTGTGGAACATATAGCATCCATCTGTGGTTTTTCTGCTTCTGATATTTAGTGGGAAGCCAGTACCTTTCTTTTAATACATATTGCCGTCTGGCAAGCATCTATACAAATTTAAAGAGACAGACTTCTTCTCACTAACCTCAGCAGCAGAAACCCTTTGGGACACAACAGTCCACTAATTATATAAACATTCATGTTATTTCATTTCTCCTCATTTCATTCAAAATGCTTTCCATTACTGAAAACACATGATTTAAACAAAAAATTCAAAGCAGAAAAGAAAAATTTTATCTTTAAAGGATTTAAAACAACAAAACAACACAGAGGAAGATATTTAGATGGCCAACAGACACATGAAGAAATACTCAATATCACTGGCAGTCAGAGAGATGCAAATCAAAACCACAATGAGATACTGTCTCACTCCAATAGCAGTGGCAAAGTTTAACAGAATAGTAAACAATAAATATTGGAGAGAGTGCGGAGAGATTGGAACTATAATAGACTGTTGGTGGAATTTTAAAATGGTACAACTACTCTGGAAGGCAGTTTGATGTTTTCTCAAAAAGCTGAACATAGAAATTTCATCAGACTCAGCAATTCCACTACTAGGAATACATGCCAAGGAAAATAGAATTGAGACACAAATGGAGATTTATACACCAATGTTCATAGCAGTATTATTCACAACATCAACAAAATTGAAACAGCCCCCATGTCCATCAACAAATGAATGGATTGAGAAATTTTCATATATTCAGACAATGGAATACAATGCAGCACTCAGGAACAATTTAAAAAAAATAATAAAGAACATGGGAGAGGCTAGAGAGCATTGTGCTTCATGAACTAAGCCAGGCTCCTAAGGAGAAATGCTGCATAAGGTCATTATAGTAAAAAAAGAAGGATCATTAGTAAGATATGTATGGATATCCAAAGAGGGAAGGAAAAGGGACAGAGAGACTAAGGGTGGAGAGGCAGCGATTATGGGATCACAGAGTTTGGTGGGCAGAAGGAGAGGGTGAAGGAATTATGAAAGATCCAGTGGGGACCCCAAAACGGAGTAATGTTTTTGTTATGTACTGTCGAGTCAGAACCAACCCATGGCTGACCCTCCAGCAGATTTTCATAGGCAGTAAATCATATGGTAAGAGACTACCATTCTTTTCTGGCTAGCAGCTGGAGATTTGAACTGTGTACTTTCAGTATTGCAGCACACCTTCTTAACACTAGGCTACCAGAACTCTCTGAAATTGTGGACATAAATCAGTTGTGATTAATTTTATAAGACACGATATATGGGAATGATTGTATGAAATACAATGTGAATGAAAACAAATTAAAAAAAAAAATCCCAAACCAAACCAAACCAAAACCAAAAAACCCTCAAACTTATTACAGTTGAGCATATTCACAGTCATTGTGATGTTATGTGACAGAGTATCAATTCCTCCTTAGAGTTTTTTGGCTGTGATTTTTAAAAAATTTATGATTAATTTTAATGAAAATTTACAGAGACTTTGGATTTCCATTCATTCATTGTTGCACTTTTCTTCTCTCCCAACCCTCTCCGCTAGTACACTACCCTCATGGAAAAGTAAAACAAAAATTCTTTCATTGTTTTATAATCCCTCACCCCAAGTCCACT
>NW_006399807.1:11896932-11909752 GCF_000299155.1 Elephantulus edwardii | reverse complement strand
TCTGGGGTATATTCCCAGTAGTGGAATTGCTGCTGGGTCAAATGGTATCTCTATTTGCATTTTTTGAGAAAGCACCATACCACCTTCCACAGTGGTTGCACCATTTTACACTCCCATCAACAGTGTACAAGGGTTCCAGTTTCTCCACAACCTCACCAGAATTTATTGCTTGCTGTTTTGTTAAATTTTGCTACTCTGACTGGGGTGAGATGATATATCATAGTTGTTTTGTTGACTGTGATTTTTATGGAAACAGATTGCTAAAGCTATTCTTGGATAGCTTTGAACCTTTAATTATCAGTGTAGTTATGGTTGTTATGTGCTGTTGAGTCATTTGTGACTCATAGTGACCTTGCCAACAACAGCTCTGAAGTAGAAAAACATAAATCATTTGTCCTTTCCTCAAGACCTTATTAAGTGATGTTACTACTGAGAAATACAATATACAAAGTTCATGCTGTCATAGAGCTTTTCTGGGTGCTGAGGGCAGAGGTAGATAATATAGAAAATAAAAGTAGTCTTAAAATGAATGTCAGGTAGTGATAAGAGAGCAGTGAAGAGATATAAAGGAAGATGAGCAAAAGGCTGATTGATGTGGTGGTATATGTGATTTGAGAGAGAACTTGGGATGGGTTTACTGAAGGCATGAGATTTGAATGCGAGTGACTTGAATGATTCTAAGGTGCAAGTGAGGATCTCCGGATTAAAGGTCTGTCTGTAACGTTAGGGTGCCATAAGGGACAGATCTTGTGGATTAAGATAGGCTTTGGTTAAATGCTTCTCTACTTGTGAAAGGTTGACATGTATGAATTCACATGGAATCTCTAAGGAATAAAGTCCTGGAGATCTGAAAGCTTGAAAGCCCAATGAAGCAGTGCACTTGGGGTTGCTGTGAGTAAGAACTGACTTGGTATTAATGAAGAACAAGTCTCTAGAACTGTCCCTGGGTGACACAAAAGGCCAGATGATCAGCAACTAACTGAAAAGTTGCAAGTTCATTTCACTCCAAGATACTCAGAAAAGCCTGACAGTCTACTCCCGAAAATAGCAGCCATTGAAAACCTTTTGGAACTTAGTAGTTCTCCAATACACATGGGGGAGCCATGATTTGGAATTGACTTGATTACAACTGATTAGATTTAGCAGGCAGAATACAGATGAAAAACAATCCCTTTAAAATGAGCAAGGGCCATGTAGGGATGGTCATATCTGACCTTTACCAACTTCTCACAGCAGACCTGTTCCTGTCAACAGCATTAACACCACAAAACCAATTCCCATGAGGTCAGACATGTGGCCATGCTCCTGTACCTCTTTCTACTCATCTCAACACCAATCTTACTGCTTTACAGTATCCAAAATCTGATGCAATAGCTCACAGACCACACAGAACCATGTTGGGGAAGTCAGAGGTTATAATTCAGGTTAGAAATAGAGTCAGATCAGCTTCTGAAATGTACACACAGTCACCTCAGCCTTGAGGCCTCGTGGTTTTAGACCAAGTTTACAAAGTTCTCAGTACTAACAATATGGGCTTCTTCCCTCCCCTTCCCTGCCAACTCCCAGCTGTCCAAAAATTTTGGGCAAAGGGTCTTAGTTTATCTCTGTTCTGTCCCTTGAGGTTAGCAGTCAGCTCACTCTTGTGTCAGATCTCTCTAGTTCGTCTATTTTGACTATAGCTACTGCTGCCGTTGGTGAGCTGGAACAAGAATTTCTGGACCTGAAGGACATGTAATGTCCTCTTGCTGCTGCTTCTTCACCTATGGTCGGGAAGGCATTATTTATCTGCTGCTGGATTACTCAATTTAATGACAAAACTAGCCAATCCCCTTGTGGATCGGTGAGACTAGCCAATTCCCCTGTGGATAGGCTAACAAGCCCTATTAACATATTCCCATCCATCCACATGGAAAAATCAAGTTCAGTGGCTAGAAAAGTAATTTTTTAATAATAAACTTACTCTATGAGTGAGGGGAAAATATCCAACATAGATTGAAATGAATGTAAATCTTGTTTCACTTTGAAGTTCTTTACAAAACTACCCCTAGATTTATAGATACTCATGATTCTATCAGACTGATTTCAGAAACTACAGATAATGAAGAGTCAGATTCTTGACATTTTTTGGTTGCAAAATAAACTCATTTCATCATTCCTCTAATGTTCCTGTAAAAGTAAGTATAATGAGGCAAGTTGCAAGATTAGTGTTCAGAGGGTTTAAGAGGCTCTCACAACTCAAAGCAGAAACAATGGTTTTAAAAGCTAAAGCATTTTGATTTGTAAATCTTTTTCCATAACCTAACCACAATCAATGGTTTTTAAGAAATAAAACTAGGCTCCAGAGGTCTTGCTCTTAGGAAACCTGTTCGAAGGGTAGATGGATTAGGGAGAGAGGGGGAGACAAAAAGAAGAAAGCCAGAGGTCACAGGCAAGTTGGTTGGAAACAGGAAAATGCCTCAATGTCCTGCCTCCCAACTCTTGTAGGGTTCTTACACAAGAGAGAGAAGATAGGTGTTAGGGATTCTGGACTGTGAGAGCTACATTTACTTTTTGCTCTGGTTAGTAACCGCTATGCCTTTGAAGGTGAAGTAGGGAGGGCTGCCTGGGGTTGTAGCTACTGGGACCTGAGATGGCATCACACAGTCTGTACTATGGGGCTGGTACACAAGTCTTTGCATCTTCCTGGCTTCTCATTAGCTGAGCAATGGCTCTGTAATATGAAACACAGATGAGAGAAACAGAGCAGAATTGAAGCCAGGTGAGGTCTGAGACAATAACAGAAGCAAGTTTCCAGGAGAAATGAAGGCAGCATAGAATTGCCAGCAACTAAGGTCATCACACCATATTAACCACCAAGTCAACTCTGATTCATGTCTGCCCTGACAGGCTCTTCAATATTGGACTTTTCATAAGCAGATTGCAGGCCTTTCTTCTGAAGAGAATATGGGTAGATTTGAACAGCCAGCCTTTTGGTTAACAGCAGAGCACATTAACTGTAACCATCCCAGGACTCTCATCACACTGTATAAACTCCTAGAATGTAGTTGCCAGCTTGGGAGAGGAACTAGGGGAAGGGGGATATGGATATGACCAATTTTAAATTTGAAGTGATTCTCTTTCCTAAAAAAATCCCAAGGGACTAGATAAACTTTTCTGCCAACAAGTAGAATTAGTGCATGAAGAATAAAGAAAATTATAATCCAAATCCCATCTGAATCATGTAGGTTGCAAATACTCTGATCAATTCCACTAATGTTGACTAGGTAGCCTACAGGTATACTGAGTCCTAGGGGAGCCCTGGTGGCCTAGTGGCAAGAAGATGTGCTGCAATCCCAAAGGCACACAGTTTGAGGCCACCAGTTATCTGCTCTGTGGGAGGATGGTCAGTCTTCTCCTGTGAGTTTAGCTGCCTCTGAAAACCTGCTGGAGGGTCAACTATGGGCAGGTTCTGACTCTATGGTACACAACAACAACAACAAGGGGGCTTTTTCAGCTAAAAATTCATCATCAGACCTCGTATTCTCTGAATCTAGAAAACGTGATAAATTATCCTCTGATGAAAGTACTGTGAAGTTCTTTATGCTTCAAAGCCTGGTGGTTCAAAGACAAGACTGGGAGGTTGGTCTCTCGGCTTTTCTGCAAACATTTGCCATTATCACTTAGACCACACCTGACTAGATGAGTCCTATCGAGTCTGCTGCCTTTGACATTCCCGGTGCTAGTTCTGTGTGATATTCGGGTAAAATTCTGTTCTGGAGAGAATCTCTGTTTTGGAATAAAGCATGGAGGACAGCTCTTCTTTAAAGACTGAGTGATCTGGAAAATTCGGTGGAGCTGTTAAAAAGAGCAGAGATTTTAAGATCAGATAGACATTGGCAGTATGATCCCTATGAGGTTACTTGGCCTTTTCCAGCCTCTGCTGAAAAATGGTCTTTATAACTACTTTTCTTTCTTTTCCCTTCCTTCCTTCCTTCCTTCCTTCCTTCCTTCCTTCCTTCCTTCCTTCCTTCCTTCCTTCCTTCCTTCCTCCTTTCTTTCCTCCCTCCCTCACCCAATTTGCCGTTGAAACATTGCTGACTCAGCGTAACTCCAAGTAGGCAGTATAGATCTGCTCTATCATGGCTATGACCTTTTAGAAGCAGATCATCAAATTTTACACCCCCTGGGTGGGTTTGAACTGCGACTACTCCAGTACTTAGCTCTTTGTCCCACTCAGAGTTCCCTTTGGCAAAGCACCGAATTAAACAAATGGGAGGTACTACTGTGTTCTCCTGCTAAAAGCACCATATTCCTGCTCTTACACCACAGAACTCTGAGGCCCTCACTGTGTATTACTACAGTGACTATAACAATGGGCTCAAGTATGTCAGAGATGGTGAGGATGGCACAAAATAGGGCAGGGTTCAGATCCATTTTCATTGTTCACAGGACCTCAGACTCCTGTGTTCTAAGAACAGGAAGACCATATAAGAAACTCATATGTACTCACTTTTTTGCATATTGTTTTTTTAGGGGAATAGCTTTCTGGGGGGAGTCCCAGGTGTGGTAAACAATTAAAACCAGCCATTTAAAACACTATGAAAGACAGTTTAATTCTGATACACACTATGGAGGTCACCATGAGTCAGAATCAAATCATTGGCAACCGGTAGCTCTCTGGGAAGGTGAAAGAGTGGGTGACCCCATCCAGTCTTTATCTGAACAAGAAGTTCTAGATAGCTCGTATTCTCCAAAGGAACTCTGGTACTCTTTGGTTTTATTGTTACATGTTATTGAATTGACTGGGACAAACAGCAACCCAGTGAACAATGGACCTGAACCCTACCTTATTTTGTGCCATCCTCTCCATATCTGACATACCTGAGCCCACTATTATAGTCACCGTGTCAATGCATCTTGTTGAGGATTATGTTAGATGGATCTTAGCTGAAAGCAGGGAATAGCAGAGGAATGTATATCTGTGTTTCATTGACTATGCAAAGGCATTTGACTGTGTGGATCATAACAAACTGTGGCTGACTCTGAGAAGAATGGGAACCCCAGAACACTTGATTATGCTAATGATAAACCTATGCTTGGACCAGGATGCAGTTGTCAGAACAGAGCAAGGGAACACTGCATGGTTC
Source organism: Elephantulus edwardii (assembly GCF_000299155.1). Taxonomy (NCBI): domain Eukaryota; kingdom Metazoa; phylum Chordata; class Mammalia; order Macroscelidea; family Macroscelididae; genus Elephantulus; species Elephantulus edwardii. The sequence goes on along the minus strand of NW_006399807.1, from coordinate 11,904,626 downwards.
AAAATTGGGAAGGGTGTATGCCAGGGATGTGTCCTATCTCCATACCTTTTCAACCTGTATGCAGAACAGATTATCCAGGAGGCTAGGCTCTATGAGGAGAAATGTGGGGTCAAGATTGGTGGAAGATCTATCAACAATCTTTGTTATTCAGCCCTGCTTGCTGAAACTGAAGAGGACCTGAAGCACTTGCTGCAGACGGTCAAGGACTGTAGCCTTCAATATGGATTGAGGCTCAATGTCAAGAAGACAAAGATTCTCACCACTGGACCAATTGGCAACATCCGAATGGATGGTGAAGAGATTGAGATTGTTCACAGCTTTAGTTTGTTTGGCTCCACAGTCAACACTCTTAGCACTAGTAGCCAGGAAATTAAAAGGCATATTGCCATGGTAAAGTCACTGTTAGGGACCTCTCCAAAGTACTTAAGAGCAATGGTGTCAGTCTGGAGACTAAGGTGAGTCTGATACAAGCCATGGTCTTTGCAATCACTTGTTATGCGTCAGAGAGTTGGACAATGACTAGGGAGGATAGCAGGAGAATTGATACATTTGAGCTGTGGTGCTGGAGAAGAGTATTGAGGGTACCATGGACTGCTAAGAAAACAAGCGATTCATCTTGGAAAGGGTTAAATCAGGTGCCTCCTTGGAGGCAAGGATTCTGAGGCTCCGTCTAACATACTTTGGACATGTTGTGAGGAGAGACTGGTCCTTGGAGAAGGACATCATGCTTGGTAGGGTGGAGGGACAGCGCAGGAGGGGAAGACCCTCTATGAGGTGGATTGATTCAGTGACTGGGATAATCGGGATGGGAGTGTCAGAGACAGTGCGATTGGCACAGGACAGAGCAGAGTTTAGGGCTGTTGTACATAGGGTCGCTATGAGTCGCAAGCAACTCAACGGCACATAACAACAACATGCTGACCCTCCATATTTTCAAGTATGATGCCCTTTTTAAAACGATGTCCTTCTTCAAGGACTGATGCCCCTCCCCCCAACAATATGCTTAAAGTATATGAGATGGAGTTTCATCGTCTTTGCCTCCAAGGAGCACCCTCGTTTGACCTTATTTAAGACGGACCCATTTGTTCTTGTGGAAGTCCATAGGATATTTAGTATTCTTCTCCAACACCTCAGCTCAAAGGTTTTGATTCTTCTTCTGTCATTCTTAGTCATTATCCAACTTTTAGATACCCAGTAGGTAATTGAGAAAACCATGACTTGGATGAGGTACTCCTTAGTCTTTAAACTGACATCGTTGCTCTTTGGTACTCTGAAGAGGTTGTCAATAGCAGATTTTCCCAATGTGACATATCTTTGAATTTCTTTTTTTTTCAAATTTTTTATTTTATATTGGTTTGCTTACAAAGTGTGTTTATATTGTGTTTCATACTATTACTTTATATTTTGTTTCATGCAATCATTCCCATGCATTATGTTTTAAAACATTGATCACTTTTGGCCTATGTCCATCATTACCCAGTCTTCTCATGTCTCCACTGGATTTTTCCAATTTCCTTTACCCCCTCCTTCCACCCACCAAATTGTACAACCTTGTGATTTTGCCCCTACCCATCCTCATCCATCTACTCCCACCCCTTCTGCCCTTGGATCCTCATACATGTTTTCCTAGTTATTAATCTAGTTTTACAACAATGATCTTATGTAGTATTTGTCCTTATAAGACTGAGTTAGTTCACTCAGCATAACGCTTTCCAGTCTCTGCCAAAATATACAGTATTTTTCAAAATCATTGCTCCCACGTGCTGCATGGTATTCCGTTGTCTGAATGTACCACTATTTCTCAGTCTATTCAGTAGTGGTTGGACATTTGGGCTGTTTTCATGTTCTTGAGATGGTGAATAATTCAACTGAACTTTTGTGCACAAATCTCCATTTGTGTCTCAGTTCTGATTTCTTTGGGATATATTCTTAGTAGTGGAATAGCTGGGTCATACAGAGTTTTTATGTTTAGCTTCTTGAGAAAACGTCACACTGCCTTCCGGAACAGTTGTACCCAACAACAGGAAATTTCCACCTCTTCACATTCTCTCCAAGAATTATTGCTTTCTGCCCTACTAAACTTCACCATAGTTACTGGGGAGAGATGGGATCTCATTGTGGTTTTGATTTCCATCTTTCTTATTGCCAGTGATTTTGATCATTTTTTTCATGTCTCTGTTGGCCATCCAAATTTTGTCCTCTGTGAAAAGTATTTTCATGTCTTTTGCCCATTTTGTAATTGACTTATCAATCTTTCTGGAAGCCTAATAGTATTCTGTAAACTTCTGTTAGTGAGACCCTTGTATGAAAATTGCTATATTCCCCCACCCCCACCCTGGTCGATAGGTTTTCTTTTCACCCTATTGGGAAAAGATTTTTTATGGGCACAGGTATTTAAGTTTTAGAAAGTTCCATTCATCAATTTTACCCTCTCCAGATTGTGTATTTCTGGCTATATTTGGCAGCCTCTTCAGACTATAGACTAGACCTTCTAAGCTTGATCCCAGTTTATTTCTTATGAATGTTATGGTTTTGGGTTTTACTCCTAGGTCTCTGATCCACATTGAGTTGATTTTTTGTGTATGGTGTGAGATGTGGATCCTGTTTCAGCTTTCTGCAAGTAGCAGTCCAGTCTTGCCAGCTCCATTTGTTGAAGAGATTGTAATTTCCCCTTTTGATAGGTTTTATTTCCTTTTTGAATATCAGTTGACTGTAGATAGCTGGGTCCATTTCTGGGTTCTTTATTCAGTTCCATTGGTCGATGTGCCTGTCTTTGTACAAGTACCATGCTGTTCTGGTTACTACTGTTGTGTAGTAGGTTTTGGGGTATCTTTTGATCTGTTAATTCCTAGTACCAAGGGTATTGATTTTGGCTTCCAGTAAAATGAAATAATTGACAACTTGAATTTTCTATCTGTCATGATGTTGTCTATTGGCCCAGGGGTAAGGATTTTTGTTTTCTTGATGCTGAGGTGTAATCCATATTGAAGTCTGCAGTCTTTGATCTTCTGCAGCAAGTGCTTTAAGTCATTCTCACTTACAGTGAGTAAGGTTGTGTCATCTGTAGTCTTCCTCTGATTCTGATGCCACATTCCTCTTCATCAAGTCCAGTTTCTTGAATGTTTTGTTCAGCATGCAGATTGAATTGTTATTGTATGCTGTTGAGTCAGAAGCAACTCATAGCTGACCCGCCAGAGGGTGCAGAGACAGTAAATCACATGAGAGGAGATTTCCCATCCTTCTCCCACTGAGCAGCTGGGTGATTCGAACTGCATGTTTTTTTGAATTGCAGTGCTGCTTCTTACCTCTAGGCCATCAGATCTCACTACAGATTGAATAGGTACAGAGAAAGGATACAGCCTTGATATACACATTTCTTTCTCTTTTCATACAACTGACTGTTGGTCTAGGTCTAGGTTTCCTACGAGCACAATGAAATGTTCTGGTATTCCCATTTTCCCCCCTGAATGTTAACCATAATTTGTCACGACCCACACAGTCAAACCCCTTTGTCAATAAAACATTGATAAGCATCCTTCTGGTATTCTTTCCATTCAGAAAAAAAAATCCATGTGACATCAGTAGTGTGGTGCTATGTTGCTGTAACTGATGTCACAGCCTCTTTTAAATTCAGCTTGAAGTTCTGGCAGTTTTCTGTCAATGTACTGTAGTGGCTATAAAATTGCATTGTGAACACAAAGACAGATGGTTCAAATATCCCAGCTTCTTTTGGGGAGAAAAATAGGTTATTGCTCTCATGTAATTTAAAGTCTCTGAAAACCCACTGGAGGAGCAGCTACCAAGCAGCTCTGACTTGATAACAACGATTTTGGGTTTTTCACCTTAATCTCCAAGCCCCTGAGGGAGAAATTGGATTGGTTGGTCCTTTTGCTTTCAGTTCTATAGTGTGGAAATATGCCAAGAGCTGTACCAGTCCTGAGTACATCATCCCAGGTTTCTCTTCGCCACCACTCCCCTCCCTCCAATTGTATTTAATTTTCATCCAATCATTCACAGACATTTTACTTTGAAACATTAATTTCAGTGGATTAATGTAATTAATGAATGATGTCTAATCAAATCTTTATTTTATATTGTCTTTACCTTCACCAATTTATCTACTTTATTAACTTTTACTTTTCTCTCCTTCCTTTCTTAGTCCTGTTACTCTTCCAAGATTTATTCTGGTGTAAACATTTCTTTAGCTTTTGGTCTGGTGGTCTTATACTATAATTGGGTTTTTTTTGTGACTGACTGATTTATATTACTCAGTTAATTTTTTTCATCTGTCTTTCATCTACGTCGTCCAGTCCATAAGGAGTTATGCTGCTAACCCAGTCTCTGCCTCTCTGGCATTTTAAATCTACCATTAACTCTGAGGAAGAAACAGGGGCAATCTCCACCAGAGCCACAGAATCTAGGTGAAGAATCAACTGTGAATTGATTCTGATTAAACAGCAACTAATGAATAGACACACAGACTTCTCCATCTCCTGGACATCTGCCTCTGAGAAATAGATCTACCTTGGAGGTGCACATATGTAACTGGGCTGCCTTAAAAGTGAAACCAAGAATTACTTGCTTTTCATGTTATGGGTTTCCATGGTCACATTTGACACATAGTTGTCTGTCAGTCACTCATCAGTGCTTGCTAAGTGGAGGCTGACTTTCCTGGTCTGGGATGAACTGTTTTCTAAAGCAATAGGAGCCTGTGTTTCAGGCACTCATAGTTTCCAGAACCATTTTTACTTCCATAGCGGTATTGTCTTAGAGAATACTTCTTTACTCTATCACAAAAATGATAGTGACAATTTCAGTGTTAGTGCTTCTGCAAGAAATTGTGGGAGGAAAAGCTAGCCTGTAGTTCCTTTTTCACCTTATTTCTTACAGAGTCACTTTTTGTTTCTATTTTTGTTTTCTTTTCAACCCTGAGGCCCTAGAAAGAAAAACAAAACTCAACAAAAACCAACTTCTTGCTGTCGAGTCAGAACTGACTCATAGCTGAAACTCCAGAAGGTTTTTAGAAGTTAAACCACCACATATGAGGAGATTGTCCATTTTTCTCCCACAAAGCCACTGTTGAATTTGAACTGCCTGCCTTTGGGTTGGCTGCACAACTCCTTAACCATTAGACCAGAATGTTCTTGTTACTGAAGTTCAGAAAGTGAATCAAAAGGCTGCTTTGAGTCTCTAGAAGATGCCCGGCTGAGGAGAAATCCTATAGAAGGAATCACCAGTGCTCTTCTTGTTTGGAGAAGCCTACAGGGAGAATCATTGGGAGAAGGCATGAGAAGGACCTGACTGGGAGGTATTTCCCCTGAGCCACCAGAGTTGCTTTTAGGCTCCAGGATGTCCAGAATGCCCAGTAATGTCAACAGAAGAATGATCTCACCACGCTCTTCCCTTCAGAGAAAAGTTTTATATAGATTTGATATACTGATACAGTGATTTTATTTTTAGAAAATCTATTTTAGTTACAGTGATTCCCCTTTAGTGGCTAAAACTGGCTTTCTTGCAGAGAGGTGATTACTTTTATTATACTGCTTTCCTAGCACATGAGGAACATTTTCTCGTTAGAAGGTTAGTTTAATGGAGGTGGGCATTTACATGCTGATTTAGTGCTTCTAATAAACAGTGCCTGATATGGTTTCCTAAGGAACTCTGGTGGCACAGTGGTTTATATGTTGGGATGTTAACCAAAAGGTTGGAAATTCGCATATACCATCTGCTCTTTGGGAGAAAGAAGATGTGGGTTTTATTTTTTCTGTAAAGATTTACAACCTTAGAAACCCTATGGGACAGTTGTACACTGTTCTATAGGGATTTTATGGATGGAAATTCACTTGATGGTAGTTGGTTAGGCTTTGTGGGATATTGTTTTTTGACATGTGTGGTATTGAGGTAATTGCTGTCTTCCTGCTTCTACTGTGACTTTTTCAGGAGCCACGGAAATGGGTAGTCTTACCCTGGAAAGGAAAGGAACTTTGTTTCTATATTGAAAACAATTAATCGTAATAATAGATTACTTTGGGTGCCTTGCACACTTCAGCTTTTCTCAGATAATGAAAGATATTATTAAAGCGGCTTTCTTCCTCCTGTCATATTCCTACAAAAACCCTATGAGACAGGTACTGTAGATATTCCAATTACACAGATAAAGAAGTTGGTTTAGAGAGATATAGTTAAAAAGGCAGTCCACAGTTATTAATAGGGCAAACATGAGATTCAAAGCCAACTCTAATATGACTCCAAAACTTGTGATCTTAACTGCTGCTTAGTTTAGGAATTATTTCACCAGAACATCCTCAAGTGTTTCTAAATGGAAATATGGTGGTGGTGGTATGTGATGTAGAGTCAGAACTGGATCATGCTGACCCTCCAGTGGGTTTTCAGAGGGTGTAAAGATTTGCATGGGAAGAGATTGCCTATCTTTCTCCCTCAGACTCGCAGGTAGATCCAAATCACCAGCCTTTGGGTTATGAGTGCAACTCTTTACCCACTAAAACCACCAGAAAAGCAAATTTCTAGGTTACTCCAAACTACTCTGGGGACTCAACTTGGAGTATTGCTGATGTAAATTGTTTCAGAGTCTGAAGCTTTACTATGCCACAGGTCAAGAATTCTGATTTGATTATTGAGTTCGGCTATTTGTTAGAAAGTTCTACCATTCATTGGAGTACAACTTACTTCTCTACATTGTTTGCTCATCAGTTCTAGTCCTGCCTTTTAGTTGCACACTACTACTGAAACTCACGTGGTCAAGAGCAGGAAATTGCTGAAGTTTTAAAAGGAGCTTGTGTGCTGGAAAATGTGCAGATTTCAGGCTAACTTCCTTTTTCCATAGATGTTTTCCCTTTGTCTTACAAGTCAGATAGAAAAGAACTTTTAAAAAAGTGGAGCAAGACTTAGAAGTCAAACTCCAATGGTCTACTACTTCTTCTTCGTTATAAAAAGAGTTTATTTCTTTTTGTTATTGTTGAAAATACACACAGCAAAACATACCTTGATTTTTAAAAATCTACATATACAATTCAAGGCATTCTTCCATTTTTTTTAAAATTTTTTTTTTTTAATGTAAGAGCCTTCTAGTGACCCTGGGCTATGAAGATATTCTGTTTCCTCCAAAGTCACAGGACAGAAATAGAATTCTTCCTGGTGAGTAAAATGGATCATTGAAAGATAAATAAATTTTAATAGCAAGGTGAAACTAGACTGACTTTAGGTGCCACAGGTCAGAGTGATCAAGAGAGTTCATAAAACCAGGAGCTAAATGTGATTGTGGTTGTTGTTGTTATTATGTGCCATCGAGTCACTTGCCACTCATAGCGACCCTATATATAAACAGCCCTAAACTCTGCCCTGTTCTGTGCCAATTGCACTATCTCTGATACACCCATCCCAACTACCCCAGTCACTGAATCAATCTACCTCATAGACGGCCTTCCTCTCCTGCACTGTCCCTCCACTCTCCCAATCATTATGTCCTTCTCCAAAAACCGATCCCTCCTTACAACATGTCCAAAGTATGTCAGACAAAGCCTCAGAATCCTTGCCTCCAAGAAGCCACCTGGTTTAACACTCTCCAGGATGAACTTGTTTGTTTCCTTAGCAGTCCGTGGTACACTCAATACTCTTCTCCAGCACCACAACTCAAAGGCATCAATTCTCCTTCTATCCTCCCTAGTCATTGTCCA
>NW_006399807.1:11894252-11896302 GCF_000299155.1 Elephantulus edwardii | reverse complement strand
TTATGATCCACACAGTCAAATACCTTTGCATAATCAATGAAACAGAGAGATACATTCCTTTGATATTCCCTGCTTTCAGCCAAGATCCATCTAACATTAACTACAATGTCTCTAGTACCAAGACCCCTTCTAAACCCAGCCTGGACTTCCAGCATTTCTCTGCTGATGTGCTATTCCAGTCACTTTTGGATGATCTTCAGTAGAATAATGTCTTATTTAATCTGTGCATAGATCCAAAGTTGAGATTCCTAAGCAAGGAGCTTCCGTCCTACTATAGATTAGTTGATATTTTAGGGAAACAGGAGTAAGGGAGAATGAGAATACAAAGAAAATCAACATGACTCTGCATAATTGAGCTGAGTTCTACTTGGTAACTCTGCCTGCTTGATTCTGCTAGTTTGACTTTGTGAAGCTAGAAAGAAACATCTTAAGAATGTTCTTCTGGGCAGGAGAATTTATCACTGCCTCTAATCACTTTGGTGACACAGACTATAGTGTTCCTTCCTTCACCTTCTGGGTCATGCATGTCTGGGCTTCAAGCTGGTTTCTATGGCACCCCTGCTTGTGAACAGGGTTGGAGATAAGAGGTATTTGGCACTAGAATGAGATGAGGAATGGAGTAATTACCTGCATGAATTTGCTCAAAACCCAAGTGAAGCTTATAACAACACTGGGGGCTGAAGCAAGACTCAGAGGATGGTGAGAGGATCAGAAATGACACAGGAAAAATGTCTGATAAATAATATGGAAAAACAGCATCCCTCTTACAAATGATAAAGTAGATATTGAAACTTTTTTCATAATTCATTTAAGCAATGGAAAATAGTACAATCTCTAGCCTTCCATGAAAGTTGAAATATTAAAACAATGTTAGGTTTGCTTCCAGGTTTGGTAAGTCAAGGTCCTATTGGATGACTACTTTTCCTTCATCTTCGTAGAAAGCAACTGTCAAATCTGGACTTAAATTAAAAAAGCAACTGCTTTGAAAGTATAAAAGTGAACAGAAGCATACAATTCTGGTGAGAATTTCACATTTTCTTGGACAGAGGAGAGGAGACTAGATGTTCTATAAAAATAAGTTCCTGTCTCTAGATCTTTTGTCCCAAAGATAAGTGCAGTGTGTATGAAGCTCCCAATAGTGGGAGCCGGTCATATAATAACACATCTAATCCTTCAGGCCTCAAGAAGTGAGGGAATAGTGAACACTGAAGAGGATGGAGAAATACTGGAAGAGAAAGAGACAGAGAGGGGTTCCCCAAGTCCCCAAGCTTCATCCACACACATCTCTGACTGAGCTTTGAAATATACATGAGATCTGAACAGTATAATGGAAATGTCATACAGGAAACAGTGAGCAATTCAAGTCCAGTCAGGAAAATTACTTGCTGAAGCAAAGGAAATGGTATTTTTTAAGGAAAGATAGCAGAATCCAGAATTATTTCCTGTATGACTTTAGCACCCAGGATAGACTCACAAAGAAAGTGAAGCACATACTCAAGATAAAATATCATTTAAAAGCCAAAGTCTAAGGTTAATCAGATGTTGGAGTGAACATAAAATTATTTTTAAACTATTCTAAGTAAAAGAATCACTACATACTTGAAGCGCAGAAAAAAAAAAATCTGAACAGAGAAGGAAAACCAAAACCGAAACTATTGTCATTGAGTCAGTTGCAGCTCCCGGAAACCTCCACTGGGTTTCTGAGACTGTACATTTTTATGAAAGAATGTACATCCCTGCTTGCCCCACGGAGAAACTGGCAGGTTAGAACGGCTTGCCCCATGGAGAAACCGGCAGGTTTGAATGCCTGACCTTTTAGGTAGCACTACAACCCATAATACTCTACACCATGAGGGTTCCTAATAGTGAAACAGAAACAACCAACCAAGCTACATGGAAATTTTAGAACTAAGACAATTTTCTGAATTAAAAATATCAATGAATGGCCATAACAGTTGAATGAACATGAAAAAAATAGCAAAAGGATTTGAAAAAAGATTAGTAGGAACTATCTAAGGTGAAGAACAAAAAGAAAGAGATTAAAAATAAA
>NW_006399807.1:11883412-11894067 GCF_000299155.1 Elephantulus edwardii | reverse complement strand
AAAATAAATGGCACAACCTCAAGCATTTGTTAATTACAAACATATATGTGCATAAAATAACAGAAGGAGAAAGAGGCAAAACATTGTAGGTCACATAGCAAAGTATGGTGTGGATTACACCATCAAAGCTCCTGTCATAATATCAAGTGCAAATAGAATTAGTGCAAAAAGATTACAAGAGTTCTGTACTTTATACAAAATATATAAAATAATAATATAAAATTATTACCCATAAGTGAGTTGTGAAAATTTAAGACTACATATTGTAATTCTTAGAGAAACCGCTATAAAAATAATGCCAAAAAAGGTAAAAAGTCAACATGAAATTATAAAACAGATTTAAATAATAAAGAAACAAATCCAGAGATGTAAGTGGGAAAGGAACAGCAAAGGAGCAAAAGAATTAGAAAATAAGCAAACAAATTGGTGGATCTGAATGCAAAAATAATAATTATGAAGAGTAATCGAAAGACTACAATTAGGTTGATGAATGAGTGCAAGGCCTAATTATATTTAGCACTTTAACTATAAAGTTACAGTTAAACAGGGATAAGAAGGGAGAGAAATGGGAGCAAAATGAATAAATAGATAAGCTAGAAGAAGGAAAGGCAGTATCTTATTAATTTGATGAGACACTGTAATTAATCACATTAATCAATGATAATTAATGTTATACAACAAAATGTTTATGAATAACTAAATGAAAACCAGAAGGATTTATAGACTTTAACATAAATAAGAAAAATAAATAAAGACATAGTTAAGGTGGATATCAAGTAATTAAAAAGATATTTGCTCAATTATTAAGTATTTGAAGGATGATATAATTTTATTGAGTTAATGTTTGATAAAATACACTTCAAGACAAAACATATTACCATAGATACAAAAAGGACTATAATGATAAAAGAATTAACTTTAAAGGGAAGAAAAAATAATCAAAATACATGAAGCAAAAACTGACATTACAATAAGACCAAAGATGCAAGTATTCAGATGGCTATTTTAACCTATTCTTCCAGTAATTGATAACTAGAATAAAGTCAATAAAGAAAGAAAATCTGAATCACATTGTCATCTTCCTTGATTTAAACAAATACTTGATTCTGTTTTGTTATACTACAGTGTAAAAGTGTATTATTCTGTTTTATACCAGATTGTCTCTTCCAGTAAGTTGGCCAAGTGGTACTGAAGAGCAATGTTGTCTCTCTAGAGACTAAGGTGAGTCTGATACAGGCCATGGTCTTTGTACATAGGTCTGTTGTACATAGGGTTGCTATGAGTCACAAGCGACTCGACAAAACATAACAACAACAATGTACTAGATTGTGTAATACTAGATTACACCAATAAAGAAAAAAAAATTGAAAGCATGGAAATTATCTATTAAAGGTAGTTAAAGTTAACAAAATTAGCATGGAAATTTTCTATTAAAAGTTGTTAAAATTATCAAAGTGAGCAAAGTTTGCAGGATAAGGAGACTATATATGTGTGTATGTGTATATACACACACACATAAGTATATTGCAAATAATTAAAAAGAAATTTTAAAAAATCAATGACATTGTTGTCAAGTGACATTGAGTTGAGTGAGACTCATAGCAACCCTGAGAACAACAGACAGGAATCCTGTTTTGTCCTAGGTCATCTTCACCATCACCATACACTCTAGGCCATTGCTGCAGTCACCAAGTCAATCTTTTTTGCTGAACCTCCACTCTTCCAAGTATGCCATCCCTTTCAAAGGAATAGCCTCTTCTAGTGACATGTGCAAAGTATGAAAGATGAAGATTTGTCATCTTTGTCTCTAGGAGCACTCCAGTTGTAACTTTTCCAAGGCATACCTCTTCATTCTTTTGGCAGTCCACAGGATATTCAGTACTCTTTTCTAATGCCACAACTCAAAAGGCATCAATTCTTCCTTTGTCGTTTTTAGTCATTGTCTAGCTTTCAGATGAATGGCAGGTAACAGAAGAGACCAAGGCCTAAATCAAGTACACCTTAGTCATCAAACTGATGTCATTACTGTTCAGTATTCTGGAGAGGTGCCAGAAGGCAAAATTGCCCAAAGCAATACATCTTATTTCCTGACTGCTGGCACCAAGGGTGTTGATTGTGGATCCAAGCAAGAGGAAATAATTGACAGTTTAAATCCTTCTCCAACTATTGGGATGTTGCCTATTGGTCCAAGTAAGTACCTTTGTTTTCTTGAAGGCTTTCAATAGTCTTTGATCTGTAACAAGCATTTCATATCCTTCTCAATTTTAGCAATCAAGCATGCAGTGTCATCTGCATTAATGCAAGTTGTTGATCAATCTTCAAACTAAATGTATTGAAAGATATGCTATGCCTGCCTGTACACTGATAACTACAAAACATTTGAAAGGTATATAAGGAAATAATAGATGGAGATGTCTTGTTTATACTTTGGAAGATTAAACATTTATATATTCAAAGAAATAAATAAAAATTCTAACAAGCTCTTTTGAGAAGATTGACAAGTTGCTTTTAAATTGCATATGGAAAGACAAAGGAGTCAAGGGAGTTAAAATGATTGTGAAAAAGTAGAACAAATTTGGATTACTTATATCATCTAACTTTAAAGCTTATTATAAAGCTGTACTAATCAAGACAATGCAATACTACTATAAGGGTAGTTATTAAAGATCAGTAGATCAGAACAGTGTCCAGAAATTGACCCATTTTTATAAGGCCAAATGAATTATTTTAGCAACCGTGTTCTTAAACTCTCATAATGGAGTTACCTCAAGACAGTAGTTTTTTAAAAAATGGTGCTCCATAGATCAATAATAATTAATTATATAAAATACAATATATAGGAATGATAGTATGAAATACAATGTTAATGAAAGATTGTATAAAACACAACACATGTGATTGAAACACAAATTATTATATGCAAACAGATTAAAAAAAAACCAAAACAGAGTGCTAGAATAACCAAATTTTTTGAGTAGACAAAATGAATCTCAACTCTTACCTCATACCATTAGTGCAAATATACAAAAAATTCGTCGTAGTCCTGAGCATTAAGAGCTAAAACTCCTAAACTTCTTAAGGAAAATATAAAAAGGAAAAAAAATTTGCAAATTTGGCTTAGATAATGTTTTAAATAGAAGACAAAAGACATACCCTATAAAAGAAAATACTGATAAAACACATTTGGCCAAGTTAACAAACTTTAGTTCTTTGAAAGATATAATTAATAAGACAAAAAGGTAAGCAAGGAACTGGGTTGTTTTTTTTTTAAAACATGTATCCATCCAATAAACTGCCTATATACAGAACTCTTATCAACCCAATTAAAAGATACACGCAATCTCATTACTATTGATTCAGAATCAACTCATGGCTGAACTCTAACGCGATTCTTCGGCCATTTTTCAAGGAGCAGCTGGTGAGTTCAAATAAAAAGTTCAGCCTTCAGGATAGCAGTGTTACTCCCTATGGACAACACCACAGAAGGCAGGGATAACATACTCTGCAAAAGATGTGCAATGACTAATAATCATGAAAAGAAAGTCACCATTTATTGTTGTTGGGTGCCATGGAGTCGACTATGACAGCGACCCTGTGAACAATGGATCTGAATCTTGCCTTACCTTGTATGATCCTCATTCCCTCTAATATACTCGAGTCCATTGTCACTGTGTCAATCCATCTTGATGAAGGTATTCCTTTATTTCATTGACCCTCTACCTTTCCAAGCATGATGTCCTTTTCCAAGGATTGGTCCCTCCTAACAACATATGCAAAATAAATGAGACAGTTTCATCATCCCTGATGTCAAAGAACATGCTGGCTGCACTTTCTCCCATATGTTTGTTCGATTGGTTTGTTTATATTTGAGAGTTGATGGGATATTGAGTACCATTCTCCAACATCACAACTCAAAGGCATGGGTTCTTCTTCTGTCATTCTTAGTCACTGTCTAACTTTCACACTCATAACAACTAATGGAAAAGACCATCCCTTGAATCAAATGCACCTTGCTTAATCTTTAGACTGACACCTTAAGGAGATACCCAAAGCAACAGGTCTTTTGATTTCTTGGCTATTGGTGTCAAGGTTATTGATTGTGGATCCAAACAAGAGAAAAATATCAACTTTCATCTTCTCCCCTCTATCATGATGTTGTCTATTGACCTAGATGAGAGGAAACTCTAAGAGGCTTAGTGAAAAGGAGTTGCACTACCATCTTAAAGCCCTGTGGTTTGAATTCACCAGTTGCTCTATGAGGGAAAGAAGTGCATTCTGGATATTTTCCTCTCATTTGATTTGTGATTTACTCTTTCTGACCCCTTGCTGGAGGGTCAGCTATGAGTCAACTCTTACTTGACAGCACATAACAAGAAGAACAATAAAATGTATGCTAGGCTTTAGGGAAATGGAAATAAAAACCCGCAAGACACCACAAACTTATTACAATTACCTGTGTTATAATTTGAAGATGCAGAGAACCTGGAATTCTCATGCAAATTGCATAGCTATATTTAAAAATAACATTTTTAGTATTTTAAGAGATTAAATATGCATTTACCTTATGACCTAGTAATTGGATTCCTAGGCAAATGCTTAGGGGAAGTGAAATCATATGTCTATGTAAACATGCATATGCAAATGTTCATAGAGACTATATTCATAATAGCTTAAAAAGCAATTAACTCATATTTCCATGGACTAGTGAATGAATAAACAAAGTGTGGTGTGTCCATGCATAACGTCTCACATGAATCTCAAAAACAGTGTCAAGAGAACTTAGCCATGAAAACCCTTGTACTGCATGATTCCATTTATAGGAGAGTCTCACGGTGATAGGAAGCAAATCAGTGGTTTCTGGGCTGGGATAGAACCAGGAAACACCTTAGGGTAAGGGGGAGTATTCTGTTTCTTGATTGTTACGTTCCAGTTGTTTGCAATAATTAAAATTTGTTCCCTCTGTCTACTCTGTGGATGAAAGAGGAACAAGCAATCTCTTCTAGTGTGTTTTACTGCCTCTGAAAACCGACTGGAAGATCAGCTGTGAGCTGGTTCCAACTCCATGGTTTATATTAACAAAAATAATAATATTTATTTAGTGAATTTTAATGCATATTAGTCAACATTTAATGACTAAGGAAAGCTGAAGAAGAATTGATGCTTTAGAGCTTTGGTATTGGTAAAGGATTTTGAATATACTATAGACTGCCAGGAAGGAGGAGTGGCATCCGCTTCCGTAATAGCTTGCCTCCGGAAACCCTATGAACCTGGAGAGAGGATGAAAGGCACCCAAGCGTCGAGGACTCTCCTTCATAGGGTCACTAAGAGTCACCTGCGACTGGACGACTGGACGGCACTTAACAACAACAACATAGACTGCCAAAAGAACAAACAACAACAACAAAAGGACAAGATAAGGGAAGGTTCAGATCTGTTGTTCAAAAGGTCATTAGGAGTTAAAGGCCACTTGATGACACCTAACAACACCCAAAAGCAAAACTAATCTGTCTTAGAAGAAATGTAGCCAGGATGTTCCTTAGAGGCAAAGACTGTGATGTGAAACTTTCTCTCATACACTTTGGGCAAATTGTCTGGAGATATTTGTTGTTGTTTTGTACTGCAGAGTCTTCCTCACCTGCTCTTCACTCATTGATGTTCAAGGCCTCAAATCTGTTCCTGAGATGGTTTTTGAATTCATAGACTCAGGGACAAATTTTGGTTCTTATGAATTTAATTTCATTTTCTTCAGCTTCAATTTAAACTTGCATATGAGTAGTAGATGGTCTGTTTCACAATCAGCCTCTGGCCTACTTTTCACAGCTGTTATTGAGCCTCTCCAGTGATTCTTTCTATAGATGTAATCAACTTGATTCCTGTGTAGACTACCAGCTAAGGTCCATGTGTATAGTCGTTGTTTATGTTTCTTATAGAATGTATTTGCAATGAATAAACCATTGACTGTACAAAAGTCTATAATTTTATCTCCAGCCTTATTTCTGTCACCAAGCCTATGCTTTCCGACTACTGATCCTTCTTCTCAATTCCCAACATTTTTCTTCCAGTAAGTCATTGTTATTAGTGCATCCTGACTACACATTTGATTGATTTATAACTGAAAAAGTTGGTAGAAATGGTCTATTTCCTCCTCTTTGGCTCTTGTTGTTGGTATATTTATTGAATGATGGTGATATTGACAGGTATTCCTTGTAAGCATATAGGTATTAATCTGTTAAAATATTATATTTCAAGATCAATCTGGAAATTCATAGTTAACTATGAATGTGACCCCATTTTTCCTTACATTTTCATTTCTGACATAGCAGATCATTTGATTGTCTGATTAAAAATGTTTCATATCAATCCATCTCATTTTGCCAATGTCTGCTATCTCATTCTACATTCCAATAACTAGTGTCTACTTGTAACTAGTGCCTCCTTCTTTGTTTTGCCAACCAGAAGACGCAGTCTCAGGTGTCATATATGCTAGTCTAATTTCAATGTGCTCTATTGTACATAGGGTTTTTGAAGGCCTGTTGTTTTAGAAGTGGATGGCAATCTTTCTCCCTTGTTCTTGTTGTGTACCATATAGTTGGAACTGATCCATCGCTGACCTTCCAGCAGGTTTTCATAGGTAATTAATCACACAGGAGGAGATTACCCATCCTTCTCCCGCAGAGCAGCTGATGGCCTCAAACTACTTACCTTCAGGATTGCAGCATAGCTTCTTGCCAGTAGGCCACCAGAGCTCATCCTTTTCCCCTAGTCTGCCTTAAGTTATATCTTCAACCTAGAACAATATCTGGCAGATGAACATGTGAGCCAGAAGTGTTGTCTCCCCTCCACCTCCTTTTTTGTGCCTGTAATTTGGCTTCATCTCTGTGAAAAATGCAAAAGATTCTTATAAAGACAAAGGAGAAAGAAAAGACCAAGATGGATGTCAGAAGAGACCCTGAATATTGCACTAGAACAATAAGAAGCCAAAGCTAAGGGAAGAAATCAGGAAGATAAGGAGCTGAACAGAAGATTTCAAAGGACAGCTCAAGAAGACAAAGCAAAGTACTATAATGAAATGTGCAAACAGCTAGTGTCAGAAAATCAAAAGGATTGAACTCTTTCAGTATTTCTTAAGCTGAAGGAACTGAAGAGCAAATTTAAGTCTTAAGTTGCAATACTTAAGGATAGTATGGGCTGAATATTCAATGATCTAGGAAGCATCGAAAGAAGGTAGAAGGAGTACACAGAGTCACTGTACCAAAAAGAATTGGCTGACATGGAAGTATTTAATAAAACAACTTATATTTAAGAGACAATGATAATAAAAGGAAAAGTTCAAGCTGCTCTGAAAGAATTGGCAAAAAAGAAGGCTCCAGGATTTTATTGAATAACAATTGACATATTTCTACAGACAGATGCAGCCCTGGAAGTGCTCACCAGGCGGTGCCAGAAACTCTGGAGGGCAAGCACCTGGGCAACTGACTGGGAGAGATCCATACTTATTCCCATTCCAAAAAGTGATCCAACAGAGTGTGGAAATTATTGAATGATACAGCTTCAGTTTGCTTGGCTCTACAATCAACATTCTTGGTACCAGCAGCCAGGACATTTAAAAATGTATGGCATTGAGAAAGTCTGCTGTCAGAGACGTCCCCAAAGTACTGAAGAGAAATTATGTCAGTCTGGAGACTAAGGTGTGTCTGATACAGGCTGTGGTCTTTGCAATCACGTGCTGTATGTCAGAGAGCTGGACAATGACTAGGATGATAGAAGGATAACTGATCCTTTGCGATATGGTGTTGGAGAAGAGTACTGAATATACCATGGACTGCTAGGAGATAAAGAAGTTCATCCTGGAGAGGGTGAAGCCAGGCTGCTCCTTGGAGGCAAGGATTCTGAAGCTTCATCTAACGTACTTTGGACATGTTGCAATACGAGATCAGTCCTTGGAGAGGGACATCATGCTTGGGAGGGTGGAGGGACAGATCAGGAGAGGAAGGCCCTTGATGAGATGGATCAATTCAGTGATTGGAGTAATGGGAGTAGGTGTGTGTTGGTGACAAGATTGGCAAGGGATAGAGCAGGGTTCAGGGCTGTTGTACGTAGGGTCCCTATAAATTGCAGGTGACTCAATGGCCCATAACAACAACAACAACAACAACAACAACATCATAATTAATATCACATGTAAGCAAAATCCTGCCAAAGATTTTCCAAAAGTGACTGGAGGAGTACATCCACAAAGAACTACCAGAAATGCAAGATGTATTTAGACGAGGCTCTAGGGACATTATTACCAATATCAGATGGATCTTTGCCAAAAGCAGAGAGTACCAGAGGAATGTCTATTTGTGTTTTATTGACTATGCAAAGGCATTTGACTGTGTGGATCACACAAATTTTGGCTAACCTTGAGAAAAATAGAATCCCAGAACACTTGATTGTGTTCATGAGAAGACTATACCTGGACCAAGAGACAGTTGTTTGAATAGAGCAAAGATTTGAAATCTTTGAAATCAGAAAAGGAGTGTGTCAGGGATGTGTCCTGTCTCCATACCTTTACAAGCTGTATATATAAAAAAATATCATTAGAAAGGCTGGACTTTATGAGGAGGAATGTGGCATCAGGATTGGAGGAAGATTCATCAACAACATTCTTTTTGCAAATGACACAACCTTGCTTGCTGAAACTGGGAAGGACCTGAAAGATCTGCTGTAGAGGCTCAAGAATTATAGTTTGCAATATGGATAGAAGTTCAGCACCAAGAAATGAAGATTCTTACCACTGAGCAGTGTCATGACGGATGGAGAAGAGGTTCAAACTGTTAACAATTTCAGCTTGCTTGGTTTCACAATCCACACTCTTGGTACCAGCAGCCAGCAAATCAAATGATGAATTGCATTAGGGAAATCTATAGTCATGGACCTCTCCAGAGTGCTGAAGAGCAATGAAGTCAGTCTGGAGACTAAGGTGTGTCTCATTCAGCCGTGGTCTTCACAGTGACTTGCTAAGCATCAGCTAGACAATGACCAAATATGACAGAAGAAGAATTGATGTTTTTGAGTTGTGGTGATGGAAAAGAATATTAAACATGTCATGAACTATCAAGAAAACGAACAAGTCTATCCTGGAGAGGGTGAACCAATCTACTCTTTGGAAGGAAGAATTTTGAGACTTTGTCTCACGTACTTTGGGCATGTAGCCAGGAGGGACCAGTCTTTGGAGAAGCATATCATGGTTGGAAGGTTTGAGGGACAGTAGAGGAAAGGAAAACTCTTGGTGAGATGAATTGACACAATAACTGGGGTAAAGAGAATAAGTGTGTCAGAGACAGTGATATTGGCTCAGGATAGAGTAGGGTTCAGAGCTATTGTGCATAGGGTTGCCATGAGTTGTAGTTGACTCAGTGGCACCTAACAACAACAGAAACCATGAAGTCAGCTAGAGCCTACCCATAGCTGACCATCCAGCAGGTTTCCAGAGACAGGAAGTCCCACAAGAGGAAATTGCTCATCTTTTTCACATTTATTTATTTGTTTGTTTGTTTGTTTGTGCAACTGGTGGATTCAAATTGTACACCTTCAGGATTTCTTACCACTAGGCCACCAGAGCTTCCTTGGGAGAGAGTACTCCTTGGAAAAAGACATGATCCTTTGAAAAATAGAGGGTGAATGAAGAAGAGAAAGACCTGCAAATGGATTGATCCAATGACTGCAACCATGAGAGCCATTACTAAGCACCTAAGAGATTGTGAGGCTGTTACAGGTTTGGCAGGGTTTGTATAGGGCTGTTGAGTCAGACTTGTCAACACCTAAAAGCAATAATAAGATATCCTCAAAATTATTATATTATCATTTTCAATATATTCATTGAATATCATAGTGATTTAATATAGAAACAAATCCCTTTAACAGTCAATACTTTTCTATTTTGTGTTCTTAAAAGGTTCATTTTTCTCCTTCCTATAGAATTTAATCCAAATGTAAAATATTATGGCTTAATATATTTGTTAATTACTCAGCAGAATTATGATTTTGATATTGAAAATTTTAGTTTTATGTAGTACACATTAAAGTTTAGGTGTTTAACAATTGATTTTAAAGTAAATGATCATTCATTAAATTGTTACTATACAATTGTTCAAAACAATTTCATATTATAAATGATAACTATGTTAATGAAGTACTGAGGTAACCTGGGGTTTCTGTGATGCTGAACCTTGTGCCATTGGGGTGTCAAATGTCATAACAGTTACTCATGGCAGACAGTGTTTGGTGGAACTCCCAGTTTAAGATAGGTTTGGAAGCAGGAGTGGAATCCACTTTCTAGACAACATGCCTCTGGAAACTATGAACTTTGCTAAATGTTTATAGTTATAGGAAGGCTTCAGGCCTTTTGTTCATAGAGTTGCTATGAGTTGTGCTCGACTCAAAGGCAATCAACAACAACAACATTTTAATGAAGAGTAAAATTTTAATATGAAATATTCCATATCATGTGAGAGATAGAAAAAACCATTTGATTAGATAGTATTCTTAGTTTTGGCAAGAAGCTGTGCTGCTATTCCAAAGGCACATAGGTCACAGCTACAAGCTGTTTGTGGGAAAAGGATAGGCAATCTCCTCCCATGCGATTAACTGCCTCTGAAAAGATGCTGGAG